>NW_008705575.1:620970-645625 GCF_000186865.1 Aureococcus anophagefferens
GCGGTCGCTCTGAGGTCCCCGCGCGTCCGGCGTGTGCCGCGCGTCGCGCTGGCGACATTCTTCGAGGAGCGCGTACGAGATCTTCGCCTCCTGGCTGTCGACGCCGTAGCGCGCCTCGGACTCGCGCGCGGCGCTGACGAGCGCCGCGTCGCAGGCCGCGAGGTCGATGGAGATCTTCCGGTTGTCGGGCGACGCCACGGCCGCGAGGGCGCGCCACCGGTCCGCGTCGTTCGACGTGAGCCGCGGCGGCGCGAGGGACGTCGTCGACGCCAAGACCATGGTCATGCCCGTCCCGAAGCGCATCCTGACGAAGCGGATTACTCTTGACGGCAAACCGCGCGGGCGAATGTGGCGCGTCACAGCGTTGTTTGGCGCGCGCTGATTGGCGGAGGCCGTGATCTACACACATGAGCCTCCATCGCCGACGGGCCCCTGCACGACGGTCCGGCCCCGGGACGGGGGCCGGGGACGGCGGGCACGGGGGTTCCGGCACGGTAAATGCGCTCCGGGCACGCGGCCCGGCACGGGCCCGGCACGCGGCACGGCACTCGGCACGGGCCCCCGGGCACGGGCCGGGCACGGGCCACGCGGCCCGGCACGGGCCCGGCACTCGGCACGGGCCCCGGGCACGGGCCGGGCACGGGCCGGGGAGGCCCGGCACGGGCCCGGCACGGGGCCCCGGGCACGGCCCGGGCACGGGCCGGGGACGTGGCCGGGGACCGCGGCACGCACCGTCGCGCAGGGCCCCCTTCGCCGCCGCGCCGCCACGGATCGCTGCGCTCGCGCCGACGCTCGCACCGCGCGTGATCGACGAGGATGGTGGCTCGGCTGTCCTCGCTGCTCTTCGCGACGCCATCCTCGCACAGTTCGGTGCCGCCAGGACCCCTGTCGACCCCTGGCGTACAATTTGCCACAGCGGCGGGGTCGGACGTAACGGCTTACCTAACATGTTACTTACGACTTACATTCGGCCAAAACGACTTACCTGACGGGTTACTTTCGGACTCCACGACTTACCCGGCGGCCTACCTCGGCCCGAGGCCGCGCGGGGCGGGCGCCGCTTTCGCGGAGCGCGCGCGCGGCGGGGCAATCCGACGGCGTCGGCGCCGTGGATGTCCAGAAGGCCAACGACGAGAGTGGCAAGATCCTCCACTCGTGCGCCACGCGCTGGCTCGGGCGCAGCGACGCGCTGGCGAGCGTCGTCAAGTCCCTCGTAGCCCGCGGGTTTTGGCGAGTGCCCAGTCATCCGTCCGTTTTGGCGAGCTCAACGACTTACCCCGGGGCCCGACGACTTACCCTACGACTTACAATCGGCGCCAACGACTTAAAAACGGGTTACTTTTTTCGTTACGTCCGACCCCGCACAGCGGACCTCCAAGAGCCAAGGTACTGGTCTCTAATAGGCTTAGGCTAAGAGGCGCCCCCTCTCAAAACCCCCCACCCTTTTTGCGCCGAGCTCCCAGAGGCGGCGGCGGCGGCGAACTCGTCGTCGGCGAGCTCGAGCATCATGAAAAACGTGCGGAAGCCGACCAGCGGCTCGCAATCGGCGAACTAGTCGTCGATCTCCGGGCTTGAGAAGGTCGTCAAAGAGCGTCGTTCCGCGAACTGGTAGGCGAGGCCGTGGGCGCGGCGACGACGTCCGTGTAGCGGTCGGGGACCTCCGCGACGATGGTGTTCGTCGTCGAGACGGTCGAGCTCGTCGCGTGCGCGCCGACGGCGAGCGCGCTCGTCGCGCCGAGACGGTCGGCCGAGCGCGCAGCGTCGACGGCGTCCGCCGCGCGCGTTTCAGGGCTCCCGCGAGCAGCCGACGCGTTCAGCGCCCGCGTAGGGTCTGTCGGCGCCTAGGAGAGCGGCTCCGTGCCGCCGGAGCGGCTCGCGCGGACCGGGTCCGCCGAGGTTGACGCTCGGAACACGTTCCGGCCCGAGGCCGTGCCCGTACGCCGACGCCGTCGTCACACTCGACGCAGCGCCCAACGTAGGGGCGGGGGGTGCCGGGGCGCCCGGCGACGGGGTCGCAGGCGCCCGAGAGGGCCAGGGGTCGCGGCCAGCGACGCACGCACGACCCGTTCACGGCTTCGGCGTCCGCTTCAAGCCGGCTGACCAAAAACCCCCCCACAAAAAAGGGGGGGGGGTAAGACGTTTTTAGCGGGCGGCAAATGACGCCGCAAAGTCCGGGACACGACACCGTGTCGATAAAAATTGGCAGGCGCCAGACGCGCTGTCAACGCAACCAAACCGCCCAGCTGTGCGCGACCCATCAGCAGCCCTAGCATCTCTGCAACCCTACGCAGCCCTCCGCGCCGTCGCCGACGCGCCCCGCGACGCAGGAAAGCGCGCGACAAGCTACCCACAAACTCGAGCCATGTCGGAGCAGGTCAAGCGCGCGAACCGGCGCCAGTCGCTCAACGCCATGCTGCGCGTCGAGGGCTTCGACGTCGTCGTCGTCTGCACGGGCACGGAGCACCAGGCGAGCTTCTGGCAGGCGCGGCTCGAGCGCGGCGGGAGCACGATCGTGCCCAAGGGCGCGACGGTGCTCTGCGTGCACGAGGACTGGAACGGCGGCGCGGGCAACGGCCTGGGCACGCTCTACGCCTGGCGCAAGGCCTGCGCCCTCGCGAAAGCCAAGGGCCGGGGCGACCTCGCCGCGGAGCTCGCGGCCGGAACCGTCGCGGCGGCGGTCTACCACACGGCGGGCAAGGGCACGCGGCTCGCGCCGCTGCCCGGCGCGGAGAACAACAACAAGCCCGGCGTCAAGCTGCCCGTCGTCGCGCCCCTCGGCGCGTCGGGCGCCGCCGTGCCCCTGACGATTTTAGAGTCCGTCGTCAAGCAGACGGGCGTCTACGCGGCGTCGCGCAAGGGCCGGCTCTCCGTCTTCTGGGGCGACCAGATCTTCATCCCGACGCTGCCGGCGACCTACGACGCGCCCCGCGCCCACGCCGACATCCTCTGCATGCTCGCGCCCATGCCCGACGCGAAAACGTGGAAGGACCGGGGTTTGGAGAAGTACGGGCTCGTCGCGGTCGGCAAGAGCGGCGCTGCGTGCCAGATCGAGAAGGTGGACCACGGCACGGCCGTGGCCATGACCGAGAGCCTCGGGGGCATTTCTGACGTCGGGACTTCCCTGGGGTCCTTCTCCGTGACCGCCGCGCTCCTGGAAGCGCTGACGGCGGAATTCGCGAAGGAGCTCGACGCGAAGCGCGGCTGCTTCGACAGCGACCCCCACTGGTGGATGCCCATGACGCTGCCCCTCGACGCCTACGTGGCTTTGATGGCCAAGAAGGGCATCGACGCCGTCGCGTCGACGGCGCACCACGGCCGCGTCCGGGCCATGCTCCAGCGCTTCGACGACGGCGGCAAGCACCTGCTCGGGCCCGTGTGGAAATCAAATCTTCAACCCGACTTCAATGTGAGCGTAATTGAACGGATTGCGCCGGATCTTCGGCTGTGCTTCGAGAACTCGACGAGAGCAATCGATTCGTCCAAAAATCAGCCGAATCGACTTCGATTTGATTGAGATAGAGAGTTCTGAAGTTTGGTGGGGACCCCCCAAACCAGTGGTTGATTTCCACACAGGCTCGGGCCCGTCGACGTCGGCGGCGACGCGTACTGGTGGGACTACGGCCAGCTCAAGCTCTACCTGCGGAACGCGCTGCGCCTCGTCGAGGACGGCGTCGAGGCCGGCGCCATGCGCGAGTTCCTCAACGCGCCGCGGCCGTGCGGCGCGCCCGACGGCTCGGCGCTCGTCGTCGACGACAAGAGTTGCCTCAGCGACGTCCGCGTCGCCGCGGGCACGTGCCACAAGTCCGTGGCGGCGGCCGTGACGGCGGGCACCGTCGAGCTCGACGGCGCCGTGCTCGTCAACGTCACGGCCGCGTCCGTCGTCGCCGCGCCGGGCGCGGTCGCCTACAACGTCGTCGAGGACGGGCCGTTGGTGCTCGAGGCGGGGGAGGTCGTCACGGACGTCTTCATGGAGGACGGCACGAAGCACCGCCAGCGGTCCACGACGGCCGTCGACGGCGGCAAGGCCTGGAAGGAGGCCGTCGAGGGCAACAAGTTCTCCTTCGAGCAGGTCTACAAGATGAACCTCGCGACGGACGTGTCCAAGACCGCGGACCTCGCCGCCGCGGCCCACGCGGACCTCGCCGCCGTCCTCCTCGCGAAGAACCTCGCCGTGCAGTAGGCCACAGACGCCTTAAAGCAAGCCCCCTCTAGCGCCTCCGAGCGGCGGAAGGCGCGCGAGGCGCGGGCTACGCAAGCAAGGCGAGCTCGAGGGACGCGAGTCCCAGGAAGGGCAGCGAGAAACGGTAAGGGAGGGAAGCCAAGATGAGGCAGAGTTTCAACGCGGCGAAGATGAGTAGGAGGGTGAGTATCATGCAGACTATGAGGGCCAGGATTCTGACGACGAACCCGGGCCGCGGACCCAGGCGCGGGCCCGGCCCGCCGTCAAGTCCGCGCTCCGCGTTTTCGATCATGATGTGGCGATCATTCTCCGCGGCCTCCAGATAGTCGGGGTATTTGTGCAACCGACGCGCCTTGTGGCGTTGAAAGAACGCGGACCACTCTTCGTCGGTGCACTCGCGACCCGCCTCCCATACGAAATTATTTTTCCACTCGACACACTCCTCGATGAATTCGCGCTGACCACTGCGCTCCAGCTTCCAGCTCCAGTACTTTAACGATACGTTTGCGTGCGCCCATCTCGTGCGCATGATCATTGTTCGTAGTGCGAGAACGACTCGGCGCTTGGTCAAGAACTCGACGCTCGAACGAAGGAGGCCGACGTACGCGTGGCCCCAGTGCATGTGCGATATCGTTTTCGCGCGGCGGCGCGACATGTTGGCGCGAGAATGCGACGGTCGCAGACAAGACCTTCAAGCAAAGAAACTGTCAAAATCGACGGCCGACCGACGAAATGGTCTCGATTGGATGCCTCAACAAGATGGCGTCGGGTGGCGGGCGACGCGGCGCGAAACGTGTGACGCAGCAAGAGACCCACAGTCTCGACGCGCGACTTGAGGATGCCGAAGCCGAGCTGTCGTCGTGAAAACAGTCGATCTCGTCGACTCTGGTGTTGTACGATGGTCCGGCGACGTCGTCCGGACGCGTCGGCGGCGGCGCCGACGAGCCCAACAACTACAAACACACAAAACCCCGGCACGACCCAACGCCCGACTTAAAACCGCGATCGCTCGCGTTCGGCGTCACTTGGGCAGCCCGCGGTATTCCGCGCGGGGGCTCGCGGTGACGACGCTCGACTCGTCGGACGCGCAGCTGTCCGCGCGGCTCCGGCCCTTCTGCACGGCCGCGGCCTTCTCCACGGCGGCGTCGAGCGCCGCGGCCTCCTCGTCGAGCTCGTCGCCCGAGCCCTGCGCGAGCCGGTGGCGGAGGACGACGTTGAGGCGCCCGGAGATGAGCGCGCGGCGGTCGTGGTCGAACTCGTGCTTCCGAAAGTCCGCGGCGTAGTTGGGCAGGTAGCGGCAGACGAGCTGGGATCGGCGCGAGCAGTAGCGGCCGAGCTCGTCGAGGCAGCCGTTGTACTCGGCCTCGACGACCGCGAGCGTGTGCACGGGCGCGCGGCGGTCCTCGGACGTGAGCCCGAGCACGAAGGACCGCGCCGACGTCTTCGCGTCCAAAGCGTCGAGAAAGTCGCGGTGCGGGCCCGGCATGGTGCGCCGCGCGGCGTCGCGCGTCGCCTGGAGGTCCGAGCCCGGCGGCGCGCGCGGCGCGCCTAAAAACTTCCAGCAGGCCGGCAGCAGCGCCGAGTCGCCCGTGTAGAGAAAGGCCGCGAGGTCCGCGTCCGTGCCGCCGGCGGGGAAGAGGAAGTGGCGCAGGCGCCGCATGACGACGCGCTCGCCGCGGCCCGCGGGGCCCGGCCGGAAGACGTGCGCCTCCGACGCGGCGCGTAAAGCCGCCCGCAGGTCGCCCAGCGCCGCCCCGAGGCCGTCGGCGGCCCGCAACCGCATGGCCTCGCGGCCCCGCAGGATGGCGGCGACGATCCTCGGCGACGTGCGCTCGACGCTGAGGAGCAATTTCCAGAACGCGTCCTCCTCGGACACGGCCAAAAACCGCGCGACGAGGGACGGTGCGCCGCCCCGCGTGCCCTCGGCCCAGTGGCCCGCGGCCGACTCGTCGGTCCAGTTGTAGAGCACGCAGTCCGCGTAGCACATCTTCTTCCGGGGCCGGCCGAGCCGCTCGGACACGTGGCCGAGCGCCGCGTAGACGTCCGCGGGCAGGCGCCGGTCGCCGAGCGTGCCCGGCCGCGGCGACGCCGCCGCGCCGTCGCAGCGCGCGTAGGCCGCGGCCACGAAGGCCAGCAGCGACCGCAGCCGCTCCGCGTCGACGAGGCGGAGGCCCGCGACGTAGTTCCGGTCGATGGCCGCGAACTTGGGCGCGTCCGCGTCGACGAGCGACCGGAACGTGCCCCGCGTCGCGCAGGCGAAGGGCACGGCCTTGGCGAGGCGGCTCACGCAGAGGAACAGGGGCTCGCGCGACGTCCGCCAGTCCGCGGGCGGGCTCCGGGGCAGAAACCCGTGGTCGCCGTCGACGGCCCAGAGCGCCGCGGACTCGTCCGTCGGCGCGGCCGCGCCCGCGAAGGGGCAGGGGCCCCGGGCGGCCCCGCCGCCCCGCGCGAGGAAGGGGCAGCCCGTCGAGAGCAGGGACCGCCGCGCGGGCGCGGCCGACTCCGACCCGCCGACCTTGGCCGCCTCCGTGTCGTGGATGTGCTCGTGGAGGTATTCGAAGGCCGACGTGCCGCCCGTGCCCGCGGCGTTGTGGTTGCCCGACGGCTCGAGCACGTACTTCTTGACCATCTGGAGGTGGCGCCACCGGAAGTCGAGCACGAGGTCGACGCACCGGTTGTAGCGCGCGACGAGCTCGCGCTTCGCGCCCTCCGACGCGTCGTCGGCGGGGTCGCCCGTGCGCGTGTCGCCGTCGCGGGCCTCGAGCACGAAGGTGCGGGCCGTGCGGTCCGACTGGACGCTCCGGAGGAACCGGCGGTGCGCCTCGGGCATCGACCGCGCGAAGTC
Source organism: Aureococcus anophagefferens (assembly GCF_000186865.1). Taxonomy (NCBI): domain Eukaryota; class Pelagophyceae; order Pelagomonadales; family Pelagomonadaceae; genus Aureococcus; species Aureococcus anophagefferens. Next base: position 627,996 of record NW_008705575.1, read on the forward strand.
GTCCAGCAGCTTCTGCAGCGTCGCGTTCGAGTTCGACACGCCCAGGAACGCGTCGAGCACGGGCAGCAGCGTCGACATGGCGCCGGAAGGGCCCGGCAGCGTCACGGCCTCGTTGGAGAACTCGCCGTCGAAGACGACGGCGTCGAAGCCCGAGATGAACGGCCTCAGCCGCTCGTAGAAGAAGTAGTAGTCGCAGAGCGCGCCGTGCGTGCCCAGGCGCTCGAACATGAGCGGCAGGCAGTCGCGGACGACGTGGCCGAAGCAGGCCTCGACGCGCACGAGCGCCTCCGTCAGCCGCGCGACGGAGCTCCGCGTCACCGCGCCCGCGCACGCGCGGCGCCCGCTCGCGACGGCGCGCACGGCGGGCCCCGCCGCGGCCTCGATGACCAGGTGGGTCTTGAAGAACCACTCCTCGTCGACGAGGCCCGTGAAGCGCCGCAGCATGCGCGCGTTCTCCGTCGAGATGGGCCCCGACGCGTCGACGAGCTCCCAGTTGTAGAGCACGCAGCCGCAGTAGTCGAGCATGGGCCGCCGCCCCAGGCGCCGCGCGCACTCGCAGAAGCCCCGCGCGAGCATGGCCGGCACGACGGGCACGCCCGGCGTCGACGCGACGGGGCCGGGCCCGTCCGATCCGCCGTGGCTCGCGACGGCGTCGACGCGACAGAACGCGCAGCAGACGTAGCTATAGAGCGCGTGGGCGCACTCGAGCTCGTCCTCGTCGTAGGGCATGTCCTTGAGCCACGCCGCCGCGACCCACAAATCGTCGCCGTAGGTCGCGACGAGCGGACGCATGCTGCCCTCGACGCACGCGCACGGGATCTGCAGGCTCAGCTCGTGGAGCGGCACGAGGCTCGCGGACCTCGGGACGGCGCGCGGCGCCCGCGCGGGCAGGAAGCCCCGCGACCCCACGTCCCAGAGCGACCCCCGCGCGCTGTCCTTGTCGAGGTAGGAGCTCGACGCGTGGCGCCGCAGCGGCGGCCGCGGCGGCGACGGCGGCGACGCGAGGAGGGCCCGCGCGCGCCGCTTGAGCTTCGACGGCGCGCAGGCCCATGCGACGGCAACCACCACGAGCAGCAGCGCTACGCCGACGGCGATCATGGCAGCAGCCATCGATCAGAGAAGGCGACAGAAGTCGAACATCATTGCTTGGCCGGCTCGGCGTGTGTGTGCTCGCCTTCAAGTGCCGCAAGGTCGACCTCGCGCGGAGCTGCGGACGATGAGCTCGAGCAGCCGGGCAGCTTGAGATGGCACCTAAGCGCAAAGCCGGGGTGGAGAGGTGCGGTGTATGTGGAATCAACATTACCATCCCGCGGAAGTGGCGCAAGGCTGGCGAGAGCTGGCACCATTTCGTGTGCGGCGAATGCCAAGATAATGATTGTAAACTCGGTGTTCTGGTTGGTTATGCCCATAGGGTAGACCTCGTGGGTGATGATATTTGCCCGAAACGATGTCCTCATCACGACGGTGAGCATCCCTATTGTTCAATCTGTGTCTACCAGCGCACGCTGATGCCGACGGAAGAGCGCTACAAGACGAAAGACGCAGCGCTAGATGCCTTGCGCTATGGTGGTCCGTGGGCTCTGAGGCACGCCTCTGAAGAGCTCCGCGCGGACCCGGAAGTTGTCCTCGCGGCTGCCGAAGAACACGTAGGCCGTCTGCTGGAAGAACTTCAGGAAGATTGCTCAAATGATGCTGCCACTGATGCTGATGATCGGAGTTATGCAAAATATAGACGGCTCCAAAGAACTGTGCACGAATTCGTTAACGACGGGACATTTTCCGACCTCATGCGAGCGCAAGACAGAGTCGTCACGCTCCGCGCCGAGAACGAGCGCCTCCGATCCGAGCAGACGGTCGAGGTCTTCGACGTCGACGCGGACGTCGTGACGCGGGAGCAGAAGCGGCAGCGCACGGAGGAGCCACCGTCGAGCGCCCTCAAGGCCGTGGCGGACATCGCGGACGAGTTCTCCGCGAAGAACGTCGCCGTCAAGCATGAGCGCGACGCGGCGACGCAGCGCGCGAACGCGGCGGAGGACCGCCTCGAGTGCTGCGTGTGCCAAGACGCGGCGCATCAGGTCATGCTCGGCCCCTGCCGGCACCTGTGCTGCTGCGCGACGTGTGCGCCGGCATTGGCCGAGTGCCCCATCTGCCGGACGCCGGTCGAGAGTCGCACGACGGTGTTTTTCTAAGCTCTTTACGGCATGTTTCCGCCAACTTGAGCCTAACTTGCAGCCGTATTGCATCGATCGAAGTCGCAATGCACTCCGCGTAGTTTGTCTCGACGCCGCCAGCACATCCATGGACTCGTGAGAGCTCCTCGCAACCCTGCCAACACCACAATGCCAAGCGATGAAGACGCGGCCGTGCTGCAGCTGCGCGCGGAGATGGAGGCGCTGCGCCTCAAGCTCGCGGCCGCGGAAGCGAACGCCGCCGCGGCGCGCGAGTCGCGCCACGACACGTCGCAGGGCGCCTACCTCGACGACGCCGCCTGCGCGCGCAGCGAGGCGGAGCACATCTTCCACGCGATGCGCCTCGACCCGTCGGCGCGCGTCGACTACTGGCGCGGCGTGCAGGCCGCCGGCCGCGACGGCCGCGCGAAGGCCAACTGGTGCGACGGCTGGCTCGCCGCGGCGTCCGAGGAGCGCGCGGCGGAGATCGTCGGCGCGCACGCCGGCGCGGCGCTGGCGGCGCGGGCGCGCGGCGACGCGGCGGCAGCCGTCGACCACCGCCGCGCGTTCCAAAGGGCCGTCGACGACGCCGACGGCGCGCTGCCCGCGACGAGGGAGCGCTGGGCGGCCTTCGCGAAGGAGGAACTCGCGGTCGCGCTCTGGGAGGCCGGGGCGACGGACGACGCGCTGGCGCTCGCCGAGGGCTACGAGAAATACGCCATTCTCTCGGAGCTCGTCGCCGCGGACGCGTCGCTCCACGAGGCGCGGGTCGCGAGCCTCCGCGAGGCCCGCCGCTCCCCCGAGGAGCCCGCGCTCCCCTTCGCGCGCGCGCCGCGCGACGAAATCCCGGACTGGCGGAGCCCCCGGCACTTTGCGCGCGTGCTCGCCGAGGCCGCCGTCGCCTTGCACGACGCGACCAAGGTCGACGAGGCCGTCGCGACCCTGACGCTCGGCGGCGGCGGCGACGCCGCCATCGCGGCGCTGCGGCGCGTGCGCGAGGACGTCGCTGCCGGCGCGCCCGACATCGACCTCGCGGAGCTCGTCGCGGCGCTCGCGGCTCCGGCGGCCCGCGCGGCCCTCGCGCCGCCCATCGTCGACGACGACGACGAGGACGCGCCGCCCCCGAGCCGCCCGCCGCCCCCGCCGCCACCTCCTTAGACGTGGCAGCTCGCTTCGAGGGTCCGCCTCCGGAACAGGAACGTGAGGTTGATGCGGTTGTTGCGGAAGCCGGGCCGGAAGTCCATGGCGTCCGTCTGGTGGAACCGGTGGCCGTTGAGGATGACCGCGCGGTTGAAGCGGTGGGCGACGACCTCGACGGCGTCGTCGCCGAGGAGCGCGAGGATGGCGTCCGTCTCCTGGTTCGCCTTGGCGAAGTCCCAGTCCGCCGGCGGCTCGCGCTCGAAGATGCGGAGGCCGCCGAGCTTGGAGCCCCGGGCGAGGTTCGAGGCGTCGCGCGCGATCCAGACGTTGACGGACACGTCCGCGTCGTCGCTGTGGACGTCGATGCCGCGGCTGTGGGCGTCGCGCGGGTAGACGTAGGCCCAGGCCTGCGTGAGCTGGGCGTCGCCGAGCAGCGCGGGGAACCGCGCGCGGAGGTCGGACGCGACCTGATGCACGACCGCCGCCGCGCCGAAGCCGTCGCCGAGGAACGCGCCGAGGTAGCCCTGGGCGTAGGCCCGCGTGAAGACCGTGGACCCGAGGACGAACCGTCGCAGCCGTTCCAGCGTCTCGGCCCGGAGCAGGCCGTCGACGACGGCGACGCCCCGGTCGAGGAACGCCGCCTCCGCCGTCGCCGCGGCCTCGCCCGACAGCGCGAGCGCGCCGCCGGCCACCGCCGGCGCGTCGACGACGCACACGGCCTTGCCGAGCACGGCGGCCCCCGCGGCCATCGTGCGCCGTTTCTGGTCGTCCGGCTCGCCCGCGAGGAGCCGCGACACCGGCGCGTGGATTTCGCCCGAGCGGTCGACGTACGCGTACGCGGCCTCGTCGCTCGCGTCGCCGTGCGCCGCGACGCGCAGGCGCCGCGCGGCGTCGCCGAGGAGCCGCAGCCCCGCGGCGGCGACGCGCAGGTCCACGGGGAGGGCGCAGGACGCGTTCGCCAAGCCCTCGTCGTCGAGGAACCGTAACTGCTCCGCCAGCCGGTCGACGAAGGTCGAGTGGACGTGGCCCAGGAGCACGGTCGACGACACCTCCTCGAGCGTCGGGCTCCAGGCGACGGGCGGCGCGATCATGACCGGCACGTCGACGGCGGCGCTGCCGAGGACGTGGTCCACGAAACCGGACGGGGGCCACTTCAATCGCGCGAAGGCCCGTCCGAAGGCGCCCGCGGCGTCGGCGTCGCCGACCTCGGAGGCCACCATCATGCCGAAGCGCGCCGCGACGACGCGCCGCGGCTCCAGGTCCAGCGCGAGCCGCGCCGCGGCCGCCGCGACGCGCCGCGCGCCGTCGGCCGCGGCGAGCGCCGCGGCTCGCCGCGCCTGCGGCAGGCCGCCCGCACCGGCCGCGCTCCGCCGGTCCGCGGCGCAGTAGCAGAAGCCGGCGACCTGCTCGGCGACGAAGGCCGGGTCGCCGCGCGCCGCGGCGAGGGACCGGAGCGCGTCCGCGACGACAGCCGCGGACGCGTCGGCCGCGCCCGGCTCCGACGCCGCGCAGGCGCCGACGGCGCGCGCCGCGAGGCCCGCGGCGCGGCCCGTCGCGTTCGCCTCGCCGCGCAGGGCGTCCATGGCGCCGGCGAGGACGTCGACGACGCAGGACGCGTCGCCGTCGCCGCAGTCCATGCCGCCGGCCGCCGGATAGCGCGCGCTCCAGGCCGCGGCGACGGCGCGCACGTCGTCGACGTCGTCGAAGCGCAGCGGCGCTGGGGTCCCATCCAGGGTCAGCTCGAGCACGTATGTGGATTGTATTGTGGCGACGAAGGCGAGGCGCAGCGCCCAAAACGGGCTGCCCATATTGCGGCTGCCCGCCGGCTGGTGTTTCCCTGCAATACCCATTCAATCCCGAGCGAAACAGTATGGGCGCTCTCTCGACGATGAGAAACGCTGCGATGCGCCCCTAGACCATGGTCTTCCGCTGGGACGAGACGAAGGCGCTCCGGCGCGCGGCGCGCGCCGGCGACGTGCACGAGCTGCGGCGCCTCGTCATCGATTGCCAGGTGGACGTCGAGGCGCGGAGCCGCGACGGCTACGGCGCGTTCCACGCCGGGGCCAAGTCGGGCGAGGTCCCGACCCTGCGGTGCCTCGTCGAGCTCGGCGGCGACGTCAACGGCGTCTCCAAGGACGGCTACGGCGCCGTCCACGTCGCCGCGCGCTACGGGAAAGTCCGCGCGCTCCGGTGCCTCGTCGAGGAGCTCGGCGCGTTCTACAACCTGAGGAACCGCGACGGCGACAGCGCGCTGCACACGGCGGCCAAGTACGGCGCCGTCGGCGCCGTGCGCTACCTGCTGGACCTCGGGGGCCTCGTGAGCCTGCGGAACGGCGCCGGCGCGGCCGCGCAGCACGTCGCCGCCGGCGCGGGCCAGACGCAGGTCCTCGAGTGCCTCGTCGCCGAGGGCCGCGGCGACGTCGACGCCGTCGACGGCGCGGGCGCGACGCCCTTCCACTGGGCCGCCTACTACGGGTCGAGGCCCGCGCTCCTGTGTCTGGCGCGACTCGGCGCGAACGTCCACGGGCGAAAAAAGGACGGCGCGACGGCCGCGCACGCGGCCGCGAGCCGCGGCGACGTCGCGACGCTGCGGTGCCTGGTGGACGACCTGCGGCTGGACGTCGACGCGCGCGACGACGCGGGCTGCGCCGCGGTACACTACGCGTGCCGGTCGGACCCGGAGCGGGAAACGGGCGATTCGAGCTCGCTTCAATATTCCGCGCGCGATCGTTCCGGAGAAAGGATCCACGCGTCGAGGGCGCTCCGAGAGATCATCGCCCGTGCAAAAATGAGCCGAAACGAGTGGAAAACGGCCGAGAGAGGAGCCTTGGGAAGTTCGCGCCCGCCCAGGTCCGACGCCGTCGCGTCCCTGCGGTGCCTCCACCGGGAGCTGCGAGCGGACTGCCGCGCCGCGGACGGCGCGGGCAACTTGGCGGTGCACGTCGCCGCGCGCTACGGGAGCCTGGAGACGCTCCAGTGCCTGCTGAACGACGCGAAGCTCGACGCGGATTCGCGGAACGCCGACGGCCAAGCGCCCGCGCACGCGGCCGCGGGCCACGGCCAGGTCCGGGCGCTCGCGCTTCTAGCGAACTACGGCGCCGACGTCGACGCGGGCGACGACGAGGGCACGCGGCCGCTCCACCTCGCGGCCGTCAACGGCGAGCAGGCCGCGGTCGAGTGCTTGGCGCGGGATCTCGGCGCCGACCCGGACGCGCGCGACGCGTCGGGGTCCACGGCGGCGCACTGGGCCGCGGATTTCGGGGAGGTCGATGCGCTGGAGACGCTGGAAAGCGTGGGCGCGGATCTCGTCGTGCTGGACGACGACGGGCGCTTACCGGTGGACGTCGCGAAGCGGTCCAAGGAGCCGAAGGCGTCGCGCGCCGCGGGGTGGCTGTCCGGCCGGCCGGCCGTGCGCCGGGCCATCGACGCCGTCAAGGCCGCGGAGCGCGCCGCGCAGCAGGAGCGGGCGCGCGACATCGCGGCGCGCGAGGCCGCGGCCGCGGAGGCGCGCGAGCGGCGGTTGCGGGAGAAGCGGGCCGCGGTCGCGCGGTCGCGGGACCCGCCCGCGGCGAGCCCGCCCCGGGGCAGCCCGCGGACGCCGCCGCCGCCGCGGACGCCGCCGCCGCCCGACGTGTCGCCGCCGCGGCGCAACGGCACGCGGACGCTGCGGTCGCTGCGCGAGAAGAAGGCGCGGCGGCGGCTCCCCGACGACGACGACGGCGCGGCCGGCGAGCTCGAGTCGACGTCGACCTGGGTCTCGCCCCGCGGCGCCTGGGAGCCCTTCGGCTTCGACGACGGCGACGACGCGCCGGCGCCGCCCGAGGTCGTCGCGACGCCGCCGCGCGCGCGCGCGCCGCCGCCGCCGCGGAGCCCGCCGCGGAGCCCGCCGACGTCCGCGCGGCCGCCGCCGGACGACGGCTTCTTCGCGCGGCCGCCGCCGGACGACGGCCCGCCGAACGGCTACGCGACGCCGCCGGAGGACGCGCGGAGAGCGCCGTCGGCCGGGTACGCGACGCCGCGCGCGCCGCCCCGGGCGCCCGCGTCGCCGCCGGAGGACCACCTGCGCATGTGCTTCGACGCCGCGGACGCGTCCGGCGACGGCTACGTGTCGCTCGTCGAGGCCGTGCGGGCCCTGCGCACGCACGAGGCCTTTGCGCGCGCGCTGGGCTTCGACGGGTCGACGCGCGTCCGCCAGGAGGACGGCACGCGGGACCGCCTCGTGCGCGCCTTCGGCGCCCTCGACGGCGACAACGACAAGCGGCTCTCCTTCGACGAGTTCCGGCGCGTCGTGGAGACCGTCGGCGACGACCGCGGGGACTCGGGCGCGTCGCCCGCGTCGACGCTCGCCGACTGCTCGCCGACGCTCGGGCCCGACGACGCGCCGGCGGCGCCGCCGGCGACGACGCCCGTGCCCCTCGAGGAGGGCAGCGTCTGCAGCGCCCTGAGCCAGTGGACCGGCCGGCCGTCGGCGCTCATCGCGCTCGCCGCGGAGCCCGAGGCGCCGCGCGCGCCGCCGCCGCCGGAGGTCCCGGAGGACGTGGGCCCGGAGGACGTCAGAGCGGCCACCCCGGAGAACGCCGACGCGGACATCGACGCCGGCGTCGACGCGCACGTCCGCGTCGTCGACGCGGCCGAGCTCTCCGCCGACGAGCTCGCGGCGTCCTACGGGAGCCCGCCGGCCGAGCGGCCGTCGCTGCCGCCGCTGGCGGCCGCGCCGTTCCTGCCGCCGATCACGCCGGACGAGGCGGCCTACGAGACGCCGCCGCCGTCGATCCGGCCGCGCCACGAGCGGTCCCCCACGAACCACGGCGTCGCGGCCTCGGAGCTCGCGACGGCGCCCGCGCTGTCGTTCACAGGGCAGGACAAGAGAGCGAAATTCCCAACTTCAAAGGCTCCGATCTCGGCCGTTTTCCACTCGTTTCGGCTGATTTTTGGACGAGCGATCATCTCTCGGAACGGTCTCGAAGCGTGGATGCTTTTTCCGGAACGCGCGCGCGCGGAAAACTCACGTTGAAGCGACGTTGAATCACCCTTGTCCTGCCCAGGTCGTTTACGCCCGGGTCGCCCGCGGACCACGGCCTCGCGGCCGTGACGCTCGCGGCGCACCACGCGCGGCGCCGGGGCGCGCGGCGCCTCTCGGACCGGCGGGGCTCCGCGCGCGCGGCGAGCCGCGACGACGCGTCCGTCGGCTCCGCCGGGTCCCTGTCGCTCTTCGTCGAGCGGCACGACGCGCCGCGCGCGCTCGCGGCGCCGCCCGGCGGGTCTCCCGGCGTCTGCGTGGACCTCGACATCGCTTTGGACGAGTCGGACGACGACCTGGGCTCGCCGCGGTCGCTCGCGGCGGCCACGCGCCGCGACGGCATCCGCGCGTGGCTCGCGTCGGAGCTCGGCGCGCTCGACGAGGACGCGGCCGCGGTCGCGTCCTTCCTGGTGTCCGAGGGCGCGGCGCGGGGCGAGGACCTCGCGGACCCGCGCCTCTACGACGACCGCGACGTCGCGGGGCTCGCGGCCCGGGGCCTGCGGTCGCTGCCCATGAAGAAGCTCTCGCTGCTGCGGCGCGCGGCGGCCGTGCGCCGCGCCGCGGAGGACCGCGCGGCGAGCCCCGAGCCGTCCACCAGGGGAGCCCTGCCGACGTCGAGCAAGACGCTCCGGAGCCGGGGGCCCGCGGACCCGCGCCTCGCGACGGCGCCCCTCGCGCAGAAGGAGAACGGCGCCGCGCCCAAGGCCGGCGACGAGTCCGCGCGGACCTTTCTGGAGGCGCAGATCGAGCGCAAGGTCGCGGAGATGGCCGCGCTCCAGGACCGCCACGCGGGCGAGGTCAAGGCGTTGAAGAAGGCCGTGAAGCAGGCGGAGCGGAGCGCGCAGGACGACCGGGAGCGCCTGGACTTCGAGGTCCGGTCGCGATCGCGCGACGTCGAGGCGGCGAGGCAGGCCGTCCTCGAGGCGCGCGACTGGGAGCGCGACGCGGACGCGGCGGCGCACGCGGCGGCGGCGGCGCGCGCCGAGGCCGCGGCGGCGAAGGACCGGGCGGACCTCGAGTCGAAGGACGCGGAGCTCGCCGCGGAGCGCGCGGCGCGCGACGCGGAGAAGCGGCAGCTCGAGGGCGAGCGCCGCCGCGTCGAGGCCGAGCTCGCGGCGCACGCCGCGGAGAAGCGCCAGCTCGAGGGCGAGCGCCGCCGCGTCGCGGCCGAGCTCGCGGCCGCGCGCGCCGCGCCGCGCGCGCCGACGAGCCCGGGCGGCTCGGGCGAGCCGTCCAGGGTCTGGGCCCTCGAGTTCGAGCTCGAGAAGCTCAACGGCCGCTGCCGGCGCGCCGAGGACGATCTCGACGAGACGCGGACGAAGCTCGAGGCGGCGGAGTCGACGCTGCACGACCGCGCGACGACGTGGGAGGCGACGGCGCGCGCGGCGCTCGGCGAGCTCCAGCGGTCGCACGAGGCCGTGAAGAGCACGCGCTACTGGTTCCAGGAGGACGCGACGACGTCCATCCTCGAGTCCGTCGCGAAGCGCGTCGGCGACGCGGAGCGGCCCAAGGACCACGCGCCGTGCGCGTCCTTCGAATTGGACCTCTCGGCGCGGTCCGGCGCGCCCTGCATCCACTGCGGCCACGACGAGCCGGACCACGTGCCCGAGCCGACGAACTCGGAGCTGAAGCGCGTGCCGTCGCTGGACGTGCCCGAGGACCTGCCGCCCGCGGCGCTGTTAAGGGCCGCGCGGCCGCCGCCGGCGTTCGCGAAGGCGCTCGCCTGGGGCCAGCACGCGGGCCACTACGACCACTTCGACAGCGACGACGAGGGCTGCGAACACCTCGTCCCGGGCGCCGCGGTGCCGCCGACCTTCGCCAAGGCCCTCGCGCACTACGACCACTACGACAGCGACGACGACGGCGGCACGACGGACGCGCTCGCGGGCTACGGCCTCTGCGGCGTGCTGCCCATCGCCGCCGCCGACGTGTAAAGCGGGCGCTCCGTCTCCTGCTTAGCGGCGCGCGTCGTCGCGCCTAGGCGTTGAACTTCATGAGGACGCCGTCGGAGCCGAGCGCGAAGCCCGTGTTCGGGCCGAAGAACTTGATCGCGTAGAGGTTGCCCGGGATCTTGTCGGCGGAGTCGTCGAACTTGAAGTTCTTGCCGCCGTCCTTGGAGACGTACATGGTGTTGCCGCCGCCGACGGCCCAGGCCTCCTTGGAGTCGCGCCAGGCCGCGTCGAGGATGCCGTAGCCGCCGGAGTTGAGGTTGATGACGTTGAAGGTCGGCTCCGCGTCGTCGACGGCGGACTTGCCGCCGAGGGCCATCTGGCCGCCGTTCAACGTCATCCAGACGCCCTTGGACGAGTCGCCCTCGACGAAGCCCATGGCCTGGATGCGGCGCGGCGTGCCGCGGTTGTGGGGCAGCCAGAAGTCCTGGCCCGGCGACCACGTGAGGTAGAAGTTGCCGCGGGAGCTCACGGCGAGGTAGGTGCCGTCCTTCTCGCGCTGGATCGTCGCCACGGAGCCCGTGAAGTAGGACGCGCCGGACACGCCGGACGACGACACGCGGTTGAGCGTCGCGTCGATGGTCTCCTTGACCTGGGCCTTCCAGTTGCGGCCCGCGTTCGTCGTCGAGTAGATGGCGCCCGTCGACGTCGTCATCTCGGCCTTGGACTTGCCCAGCGCGACGACGCCCGTGGGCTCGCCGGGCAGCTTGGGGCTCAGCGGGATCCGCTCCCACGACTTGCCCGCGTCCACCGTGTGGAGCAGGATCGGCGGCTTGCCGACGACCCAGCCCTCGCCGTCCTGGAAGCTCACCTTCTCGAAGCGGTAGCCCACCTCCTCCTCCTCGTCCAGGTTCGCGAACGTCCGCGGCTTCCAGTTCTTGCCGCCGTCGACCGTCTCGAGGAACGTGCCCTTGGCGCCGACGAGGTAGCCGTGCGTGTCCGTGTCGAAGGCGATGTCGAAGAGCGTCGTGGACACGGGCAACGACACGCGCTCCCAGTTCTTGATGGCGAGCGGCGCCGCCGAGCTCGCCGCGGGCAGGCCCGCGAGCGCCGCGGCGCCCGCGGCCGTCGCGGCCGTGCCCTGGATGAACTCGCGGCGCGCGGGCTCGGCGGAGACCTTGGCGGACGGGGTGCGCTGCGGCGCGAGGGCCGCGGCGCCGCCGATGAGCGCGAGCTTCAGGAGGCTCACCATGTCGCAGTCGTCGGAGGACCTCAAGCACTGCCGATCTCGTCAGCAGGTCGACTTAAGTCGACTCGACTCGAGCTCGAGGCCGCCGCCTGCGACGGATGGCTGCCGGAGTGGCTATATGCGTTGGACGTCGCCAGAAGTGCGACCGCGCCGCTGGGCACACCTAGCGCAGGGCATAGCCGGACGTGTCGGACACGCGCCCCTAGTCGGTCCGTCTCAGTGGCGAGGCGAAGCGAGCCAAACTTCACCATGGAGCTGCGAAAGTGTTGACACGGGCAGTGCCGCCGCCACCACCGGTGCTGTCCCTCGCGTCCTCTGCCGCGTCTGCCCGCAGAAATATCCGGCCGCGCGCTGCGGCCACCCCACCCTAACCATGGCCTCTTACGAACCGCGCTCCTCCTCCTCGCGACCGGCGCCAGTGCGCTTAGACCGACGCCCGCCAGAAAGACCTCCCGTTTAAACCTCCGCAGCACCAAAACGGACGAACGGGCGACTATCCCTATCGCCGACGCCAACGACCAGCTTCCCGAGCTCAAGGCCCCCGTCGAGGGCAAGCAGGTGCGCATGTTCGGCGCGAAGCTCGACGCGGGCCTCGCGGGCACGCGCGCGGTGAGCCGGAAGACGATTCAAGAGGTGCTCACGAAATACGCGGCGGGCAACTCCACGGAGGGCATGGCGAGCGCCGAGGACCAGTCGGAGATATTCTACGGCGCCGCCGTGGACGCCATGAATCGCGGCAACTACGACAAGAGCGTCAAGCTGCTGAACCGCGCGTGCTACTTCGCGGGCGTCACGTCGCGGCGCGGCGGCCAGATGCAGCTCTGGCTCGCCCAGGCGCTCTACGCCGCGCGGCGGCGCGGCGAGGCGCTGAAGCTGCTGACGGCGCTGAAGAGCCACCCGGACAGCGACGTGCGCAAGGTCGGCAAGGAGCTCGCGTTCATCCTCCAAGCGCCGGAGTTGAAATTAGAGGACTCGAGCCGCGTGTCCATCGACATGGACAACTTCAACGACGACGTCTCCTACGAGCGCGCGCCCGACGGCACGATCCGCCTCCGGAACAAGGTCAACAAGCTCGAGGAGCAGCCCGAGTACGGCTCCGTGGACTGGGTCCTCGCGCAGCCGCCGCCGCCGCCGGCGCAGGAGATGGACCCGGCGCCCCTGCTCATCGCCGTCGCCCTCTGCATCGGCGGCCTCGCCTTCTTCCGATGATGGGCGCGCGGCGCGCGCGACCGTAACGGCCCACTGTACACAGAAAGGACCTCCGAACCGCGCGAGCGCGCGACTCGCACGCCGCGGCGCGCGGATCACAAGGCGCCGCTTACGCACGCCCGCCCTACCAGGCTCGCCGCGTCGCGGACGCGCTCTGGGGCCGCGCCTTGCGCCGCTCGCGGAAGAACGCCTCCTCGCGCGCGCGCGCGCGCGTCGTCGTGTCGAACTGGTGCGGCGCGGACTTGAGGGGCACCTTCGGGTCGACGACCTGGAACTCGGCGAAGGTGTCGGCCGGCGGCCGGCGGCGGCCCGCGCCCGCGGACTTGGGCCGCTGCATCGGGTTGTCGTGGCCCCGGAAGTACGGCGACCAGTCCGGGATGCCCTGCTTGTCGTCCTTGGCCTTGCGGTCCGCGGCCTGGCGCGCCATGCCCCCGTCGAGCGCCTCCTTGCGCTCCGTCGGCGGGATGTAGCGCAGGCTCATGGGCACGAGGTGCGTCCCGCCGACGAGGTTCTTCCGCGACGACGTGTCGACGACGTCGTACTTGCGCTGGAAGTAGGGCGACCAGTCCGGGTGGCGGTCGCAGCCCTTGGCGGCCTTGCGCTCCCGCGACGTGCGCGCCTGGTACTCGCGCTCCTTCTTCGCCGCCTCGGCCAAAACCTCCGGCCGGGGCATGCCTCGGTTCTTCGGGTTGAGGTAGGGATCGACGATGCGGAACGTGTTGCTCATGGGGCCCATGGTCGACGCGGCGGGCGCGCGCCCCGCGCGCGCGCGTGGGGTTTCCGAAGCGCACCCGTGCGCGCACGCGGCGCGGCGAGGGGCAGCCCGCCCGTTGGGAACAGGGAAACAACACTTCACAAATCTTGGAGACAGCGCGGCCGCTATAACCGAGGCTGGGCAGCCTCGCGGGGCGGTACGATGCTGAACCTGACGGGCACGCTCAAGGCGCAGCCGCGGCGCGAGGCGCGCGTCGTCGTCGTCGGCGGCGGCGTCGCCGCCGGCGCCTTCGCCGCGGAGCTCGTGGCGCACGTCGGCGACGCGGCCCCCAGGGGCGGCAAGACGCTCTGCGTCGTTTTAAGCGGCTACCCCGAGGGCGTCGCGCCCTACGACCGGACCCTGCTCTCCAAGGAGGCGCTGGACCTCGAGCGGCTCACGAAGCACGGCGCCCGGGGCGACGCCTTCCCCTGGACGAAGGACGGCGCCGGAGAGCCCATGGGACCCGACTGGTTCCGCGACGCGCCGGGCGTCGAGGTCTGGCACGCCACGGTCTGCTGCGGCGTCCAGCTCGACTACCGGCGGTTGACGCTCATGGACCTGGCGACGAAGGCGACCTGCGAGCTCACGTACGAGAAATTGGTCGTCGCGACGGGATGCCGCGCTAGGCCGCTCGTCGAGGCGGCGGACTTCGCGCTCGAGGACACGTTCTGGGCGTCGCGCCACGCGGACCTGAAGCGCCGCCACGGCCACCACCACCACCACCACCACCACCACGAGAAGGACGCGCCCGCGGCGGCCGCGCCCGCGCCCGCGCCCGCGGGCGACGACGAGGCCGCCGCGCCGTCGCCGGCCGCGGACGACGAGTCGACCTACGTGACCGGCGACGCGTCGACCGTGCTATCGACGGGCGCGGAGGGCCCCGCGCCCGCCGCGTCGCTCCTCGACGAGGGGTCCGTGGACGTCGCGGGCGAGGCGGCGTCGCGCCCGACGACGGGCGACGGCAAGGTCGTCGTGCCGTGGCGCCTCGGCGTGTCCCATGCGACGGACGCCTACGGCTTCGGCAGCGTCCACAGCGTGCGCGACGTCGGGGACGTCGTCAAGGTCCTGGCGGCGCTGAACACGCACGAGGCTGTGTGGAATTCAACCACTGGTTTGGGTGGTCCTGACCAAACTTCACAATTCTCTAGCTCGATCACATCGAAGTCGATTCGGCTGATTTTTGGACGAATCGATCGCTCTCGTCGAGTTCTCGAAGCACAGCCGAAGAGCTTGCGTCGAAACTGTCGCATGTGTGCACATTGAAGTCGGGTTGAAGATTTGGTTTCCACACAGGCACGAGGAGGACGGCCAGGAGACGTGCCTCGACCCCGTCGTCGTCGTCGGCGGCGGCTTCCTGACGATGGAGCTCGCGGGGACCATCGCCAAGTACCGCGACGACAAGGTGCCCGTGACGGTCGTGCTGAGCCGGGACCGCATGCTGCCCGGCCTCTTCGGCGCGCCGAAGAAGGACGAGAACGAGCGCGCGGCCGGCGACGGCGCGGCCGACGACGTCGGCAAGCCCGAGGAGGCCGACGGCGTGCCCGGCGCGCGCGACGTCGCCGAGTTCTACGAGCGGCAGCTCGTGAAGATCGGCGTGCGCTTCGTCCGCGAGCACCGCTGCCTCCGCCTCTGGGCCGCGGACGAGGAGGGCGACTTCCCGACGATGGAGGGCCCGGCGATCTCGCTGCAGCGCACGCGGCCGCGCCACTTCGGCCCCGCGCAGCCCCAGTTCCGCGGGAGCCGGGGGGTCGTCGTCGAGGCGCGCCACGGCGGCGACCTCGCGTGGCTGCCCGCGCGCTTTGTGGTCTTGGCGCTCGGGTCCATCCCGAACTCCGAGGTCTTCGCGAAGAGCCTGGACCTCTCGGGGGACGGGGCGATCTTGGTGGACGCGACGTGCCGCGCGTCGCACGCGTCCGGCGACGTCTACGCCATCGGCGACGTCGCGACGGCGCCGCTCCCGCTGAGCCGCGAGAACGAGGTGCGCCTGCCGTTCGAGTCTTCCGCGAAGGCGATGGCGACCTTCGTCGCGGAGACGATCTGGGACGGCCACCTCAAGCACGCGCTCGGGGGCCACGCGCCGCCCGCCGAGGGCAACGTGTCCGCGAAGATCTACGACCCCGTGCCCCTCATCCGGTCGCGGTTTTTGGACCTCAGCTGGGAGTTCCACGGCCGGAACCTCGGCGACGTCGTGCCTTTAGGCCTGGAGTCGTACGCGTCGACGAAGGTCTTCGGCGCCTTCTGGGTCCTGGACAACCGCGTCGTCGGCTGCTTCCTCGAGGGGGGCACGCCGTCCCAGCGCGCGGCGCTGCCGGAGATCGCGCGCCTGCAGCCCCAGATCACGCGCGTGCAAAAGTTCCGCAAGCTGAGCCTCGACCAGTTCCTCGACGACCCGCGCTGCCTCGAGCCGCCGGAGCTCGCGCCGGGCGAGTTCCAGGCCGAGCTCGACGTCGAGTGCATCGTCGAGGCCTTCCAGCGCTACGACTTCTCCGGCGACGGCTTCGCGAAGACCGCGTCCATCGGCGAGCTCATGCGCGACCTCGGCGCGGACTGGGACGCGGAGGAGGAGGCCGAGGCGCTCCGCGCCCTCGACCCCTACGGCAACAACATGGTCAGCCTCGACGCCTTCACGCACTGGTGGGCCAACTAGGGCCCGCCGTGGGTGTAACCACGTTCGAAGGGTAACCAAGGGGAAACTCAGCCGTGTTGACTTTTGCGGCGGCGTGATGTGGTTGTCCTGCCATGGTCAACTGGCTGCCGCGCCGCTAGTCAACTGGCTGCCGCGCCGCTAGTCAACTAGCTGCCGCGCCGCTAGTCAACTGGCTGCCGCGCCGCTAGTCGACACAAGACCATGCGGTTCGTGCAGAGCTGCACCGCCGCCGCGGGTTGCTTGACGCTGGAGCCGCTGTCGCCCGTCGTCGGCGCGGAGGTGCAACACTTCGACCTCGTCGCAGCGCTCGACGCTGACGACCCCGCGGCGCTGGCGGCCCGGCTCCGCGCGGCGCTGGATGAGCACGGGCTGCTCCTGTTCCGCGACCAGCGCGACCTCACGCCCGAGCACCACGTTCGAACCGCGAGACTCTTCGGCGAGGTCTTCCCGCTCCCGCCGCGGTTCCAGCACGAGAGATCGCCGGCGCCGACCGAGATCCTGCGCATGTCCAACGACGCGGCCGAGGGCTTCGCGGGCGTCGGCGCGTCGGGCTGGCACATCGACGGCACGAGCTACGAGGCGCCGTTCCCGCTCGCGCTCATGCGCATCGTCCACGCGTTTCCCGAGCGATCCGGCCCGACGCTCTTTTTACCGATGGCGCCCCTCGCCGAGCGCGTGCGCCGGCGCGCGCCGGCCTGGGAGCGGCTCTGGGTGCGCAACGGCGCGGGCACGCACCCGCTCCTCTTCCGCGGACCGCGGGGCCAGGTCGGCGTGTGCCTCGGCAAGGCCAAGAGCTTCGCCTGGGACCTCGGCGGGCCCGGGGAGCGCGCGACGGACGCGGACGAGACCGCGGCGGTGCTCGCGGCGCTCGACGGCGACGTCGCCGCGGTCGCGGGCGACGGCGGCGTCTACCGCCACGAGTGGCGAACGGGGGACCTCGTCGTCGTCGACAACGTGGCCGTCGCGCACCTGGCGGCGCCGGAGACGCAGACGCCGCGCGACGTCGCGGGCCTCCGCGTCCTCGACCGCGTCGTCGTCGCCGGCGTACCGGGCCGCGACGCGCTCGCGCCGCTCGGCGGCGAGGCGCCGCGGCTCGTCGGATAAAATCCCCGTGTGTTTACAGATCGGGGTCCGGCTCCGCGGGCAGGTCGAATCCCGAGAGCGACGCCATCCCGCAGGCGGCGGCCCGGAGCTCGTCGCGCTCGCGCGCGCAGTCCGCGAGCGCCGCCTGGCTCGCCGCGAGCTGCCTCCGGCACTCGGCGAGCTCCGCCTGGCACGCGGCGAGCTGCGTCCGGAGCGCCGCGCCCTCGGCCGCGCCGACGGCGGCGGCGGGCGGCTCCGCGGGCGCGGCCGGCGGCTCCGCGGGCGGCGGCGCGGCGGCGGGCGGCGGCGCGGCGGGCGGCGCGGACCCGTCGCAGTGGGGGCACTTCCAGTCCGCGTAGTGCTGCCTGAGGAACTTGTCGCGGAACGCTTTCTCCGCCGGTCGCGTCGAGAACGGAATCCTCCGCAGCTTGAGGCACGACGTGTGGAATCGCCGCGGGCACGCCGCGCAAG
>NW_008705575.1:645870-651638 GCF_000186865.1 Aureococcus anophagefferens
CGCGGCCGCGGGCGCGGCGGCGACGACTGGCGCACTAACCGCGGCCGGCGCGGCCGCCGCGGCGGGCGCGGGCGCCGCCGGCGCGTCGGGCTCGTCGCGGCAGGACGCGCAGCGCCAGTCGCCAAAGTAGCGGCGCACGAAGAGCTCGCGGTGGCCGCGCTCGGACCGCGTCGCGCCTTTAAAGGGGATGGCGCGGAGGCCGACGCAGCCGACGTGGTGGGGCGCCGCGCACTTGCTGCAGGGGATGAGCTGGCTCTGGAGCGCGTAGGGGTCGTCGCCGCAGACGCCGCAGACCCGTCGCGTCGCCGGCGCCGGGTCCCGGGAGCCGTCCGCGAGCGCGAGCAGGTCCGCCGTCGACGGCGCCGGCGCCGGCGACGGCGCCGATGTGGCGAGCGACGCGTCGGCCATGGCCATGAGTGCGGCGTAGTCGAAGTCGTACGCGGCGCCCTCCTCGACGACGGGCGCCGCGGCCGCCTGCTGCTTGAGCTGCTCGCCCTGGAGCCGCGCCGCCTCGAGCTGCTTCTGCAGGTCGGCCATCGACGACTCCTGCGTCTCCAGCTCGCCCACGATGGCCGACCCGCGGCGCCGGAAGGACGTGAGGTCCACCATGGCTCCGTTCGACGTGTTCTGGGAGTCTCGCGGCGCGAAGCGGTCGACGCGCGTTTGCCGACGGCTCGTGCTAAGCTAGGCGCTCATGACCGCGACCGGGAACACCGTCTGGGTCGCGCAGTCCCGGTCTAACGTCTGACCATCGCGCAAAGGACTCATCTGCCTCAGGCCTGATCAGGGATCGATGGAGTTGATGCAGAGCATGATGGCTCGCTGTTGCCTCGTCGCGGCGCTCGTCGTTTCCGGCGCCCACGGCTTCGCGCTCCCGCGGCCCGGAGCGCGCGCGCCGCGCGGCGCCGGCGTTTCCCTCCGCGCGTCGCCGTCGGACGTCGCCGCGGCGCTCGGCGACGAGCGGCTCGTGCTCAACTTCGCCTGCTTCGGCTTCTACGAGCGCGACTGCCTGCTGGAGCTCGACGGCGACGGGACCTGCGAGTACAGCGCGGGCATGATCAGCGACGGCCCCGGCGAGTGGCGCGTCGTCGGCGGCGACCCGGACGGCGGCGAGAGCCCGGCCGACGCGTACCTCGAGTTCAGCCAGCCCATGACGGAGATCTACCGCGAGCTCTACAACGTGCCCAGCGGCACGGTCTTCTGGCGCGGCCGGGTCGTGCCGAGCGGCGGCGGCTACGCGGTCGTCGACGGCGTCGCGATCTCCGAGGCCGAGAGCCAGACGTCGAAGCTGCTCTCCAAGGTCGTGCTCCGCGGCGGCGGCTTCCAGAAGGAGGGCACCTTCACGGGGCGCCTGGTCCTGCCCGACGACGACGAGGACGACCTGCCGCAGCCCGTGTCCATCGAGCTCTTCGACGACGACGGCGACGACGCCGAGGTCGCGCAGCAGGCGGCGAAGCGCGTCCGCAAGCGCAAGAAGCTCAAGGCGTCGGAGAGCGACAAGGGCTTCGCCAAGGCGCCCGATCCGGTCGCGGCGCCGGCGCCCGAGCCCGTGGCCTTCGAGTCGAACGATGCCGCGGACGCGCGGAAGGCGGACTTCGGCGTGGGCACGCCCCTCTTCGGCAAGAAGAAGCAGTAATGATGTATAGCACAACGGAGGGGGGCGCCGCGGCCTAGTGGCCGTCGGCGATGGCCTTCTTGATCTCGCCGATGGCCTTGCCCGGGTTGAGGTGCTTGGGGCAGGTCTTGGAGCAGTTCATGATCGTGTGGCACCGGTAGAGCTTGAAGGCGTCGTCGAGCTCCGCGAGGCGCTCCTCGCGGAACTCGTCGCGCGAGTCCTCGATCCACCGGTAGGCCTGCATGAGCACCGCGGGGCCGAGGTAGCTGTCCGCGTTCCACCAGTACGACGGGCAGGACGTGGAGCAGCACGCGCAGAGGATGCACTCGTACATGCCGTCGAGCTTCTTGCGGTCGACGACGCTCTGCAGATGCTCCTCGCCCTTGCCCAGGTCGTGCTCCTCCTTGGTCCGGAGCCAGGGCTTGATCGACCGGTACTGGTCGTAGAAGTTCGTCATGTCGGCGACGAGGTCCTTGATGACGTACATGTGGGGCAGCGGGTTGATCGTCACGGGCTTCTCCGACTTGCTCTCGCCGGGCGCCGTGATGTAGCAGAGGCACGCGAGCGTGTTCGTCCCGTTGATGTTCATCGCGCAGCTCCCGCAGATGCCCTCGCGGCACGACCGCCGGAACGTGAGCCCGGGCTCCTGCTCCGCCTTGATCTTGATCAGCGCGTCGAGCACCATGGGGCCGCAGTCGTCGAGGTCCACGGGGTACGTCGACGTGTAGGGCTTCTGGCCCGGCACCTCGGGGTCCCACCGGTAGATCTTAAAGTATTTGATGTTCTCCGACGACTGGCCGCCGACGGAGGAAAACGGGGCCGCCGCCCGGGCGAGCGGCGACGGCGCGCCCGCGCCGCGGAGGGCCGGGCCTAGCCGGGCGAGCGATTGTCGGAGCATGGCGTTCCGGCGCGGAACGACACGGATGGCACAAGCTGGCGCAGCTCCTCCGCCACTCGCCGGGAGCTTCTTCGTGAAGATGTTTCCGCGATGGTGCCGAGCCCCCGGCGTCCCGGCGGTAAAAATCGACGCCTTACAAAGCCGGCGGCCCTACATGGTCACCTTCCCGGCGGTAAAAATCGACGCCTTAAATGCCGCCCGACGGCCCTACATGGTCACCTTGAGCTTCGGGTTGGAGATGCGCATGTCGTCCTGGAACGCCTGGCGCTTCGCCGCGGCGAGGCGGGCCTCGCGGACCTCCGGTGAGTTCTCCTCCGCCGCGGGGTCGCGGAGCCGGCCGCTCTTCTCGAAGGACCGCGCGAGCGCGACGCCGTCGCCCGTGAGCTGCGTGAACTCGCGCTCGAAGTCCTCGAGGAGCTGGGCGAGCTGGGCCCGCGCGCCGCCCTCGTTCCGCAGGAAGGTCTTGACGGCCTCGTGCGTCTCGGTCTTGCAGGCGAAGTTCGTCGAGATCTCGAGGTCGCCCGCGTCCGCGGAGTTGGCGAAGCCCCGGAGCGTCGCGGCGCCCTTGAACTGGCCCTCGCCCCCGTCCTCGGCGACCCAGCTCAGCTCCACCTCCTCGAGGTCGAAGATGGACCGCACCTTGCGCTGGAAGATGACGACCTGCGCGTGGCCGACGACGCGCCGCACGTCGTAGATCCGCAGGCGCAGGTCGCCGTCGTAGAGCGGCAGGGGCGTGCCCATGAAGAGCTCGGCGATGCGCTCGACGGCCCAGCTCGTCACGTCGACCTCCTCCCACGTATCTTTGACGTTCCACGCGGACTTCGAGAGCGGCGCGCCGCCCGCGGTCCGCACGGCCTCCGTCGTCGGCGGCGCCGCCGCGGGCGCCGGCGCGCCGCTCCGCGCCGGCGCCGCGTCGAGCTTCCGCGGCGGCGCGGGCGCGCGGCTCGCGGCCTCGCGCGGCGCGTCGCGCGTCTTCTTGGGCTTGCCGCTTCCGGGCGGCGGCGGCGGCGCGTCGAGCGCCGCGACGGCGGCCTTGCAGGCCTCGAGGCGCGCGCGGTAGCCGGACAGGCCCTCGAGGGAGACGACGCGATCGCAGGCCTTCAGGCCCTTGTCCGCGGCCCGCGCGCACCGCTGGACGGCCTTGTGGCTCGGCTTCCCCTCCGCCATGCCCCGCAGCGCCTCGGCCTTGTAGCAGTGCGCCTCGACGCACTCGCCGTCGAGGTCGACGCCCAGGTCCGCGTACTGGACGACGCTGCGCTTCAGGTCCAGCGACGCGTAGGCGGCGCAGAGCTCGAGGGCCACGTAGAGCTTCTTGCGCTCCTTGTTGGAGCCCGTCGTCTCCGGCGACTCGAGCTTTGTCAGCTGCGTCTTGAGGTCGTCGATCTTCGTCTCCATCGCGTCGGCCGCGACGTCGCGTTCGCGCGCGCGTCGTTGCGCGCGCAGCGCTCGATCGAAGCCTGCGGCTGGGCACCGGTTGCGGCTCGGCGAGCCACCGCAGGCCTCGCCGCAGCCTCGCCGCTCGAGCCTTGCCGCAGCCGTCCGCGCCGCCCGCCCGGCGCACGACGCCGCCGCCCGGCGCCGGCGGGTGTGTTTTGGATCTTCTTATTTCTTGTTTTTGTTGGTTTTGTCGGGGTCTTGCTTGTTGTTGGACGGGGCCACGGCGCGGTCTGCGCGCGCGAGCGGCGGATGTTTCTCAAACTTTTTGTCGTTTTTTTTTTGTTTTTTGGGGTGGGTCTAGTAGTTGCCGCGCTTGCGGCTCCGGAGCTGGTCGTCGCGCGCGGCGCGGACGCTGTCGACGTCCCAGGGCAGCGCGCGCGCGCCCGGCGGCAGCGGCTCGTCGCCCTCCCAGAAGTAGTCGTCGTCGAGCGCGTCCTTGGCCGCGACGCGCTGCTTCGGCGACAGCGTCAGCAACCGCTCGAGGAGGGGCGTGCCGAGGGACGACAGCTTGCCGTACTTGTCGGCGAGCGCGCGCTTGTAGGGCTCGCGCGGCCGCGCGGGCGACGCGCCAGGGTCGCCCGCGGCGAGCGGCGGCGCGCAGGCCTCGCGCCACTTGGGGCAGACGCGCTTCGCCTCGGGCCAGTCGGCCTCGCTCGGCGTGCCGCAGACCGCGTAGACGTTCTGGAGGTAGTCGTCCTCGCCGCGGCCCGGGATGGCGATCTCGCGGCCCAGGAGCTCCGCGAAGATGGCGCCGACGGACCAGACGTCCACGGGCGGGCCGTAGTGGCGGCAGCCGAGGCAGAGCTCCGGCGGCCGGTAGTTGAGCGTGATGACCGTGCCCGTGTAGGCGTGGCCGGGCTTGTAGGACCGCGCGAGCCCAAAGTCGCAGATCTTCACGTCGCCCCGCCGGTTCACGAGGAGGTTCGACGGCTTGAGGTCGCGGTGCATGACGTTGTTCTTGTGCATGAAGTGGACGCCCTCGAGGAGCTGCTGCATGACGCTCTTGACGCGCGCCTCGTCGATGGACTTGACGATGGGGCTCTGGATGAGGATCTCGAGGTCGAGCTCGAGGTACTCGAAGACCATGTAGACGGCGCTCGCGTAGCACGGCGTCGGCGTGTAGATCTCGTGGAGCGTGACCTGCCGTCGCGGGGGGGGGGGTCGGACCGCCGCGCGTCGGGGGGGTTCGGACCGCCTCTCGCCGGCGCGCGACGCGCGAAAAGACCGCGGGGACGCCGGACGCACGAGGTTCGGGTGGCGGAGTCGCAACAGGATGCGGTGCTCGCGGAGCGACGTGATGGGGAACCCCCAGTCGTCGTGGCGCTGCACGAGCTTTTTGAGCGCGACGATGTCGCCCTGGGCCGAGCGGCGCTCGGGGCCGGGCCGGGCCTTGTAGACCTCGCCGTAGGTGCCCTTGCCCACGGTCACGAGGTCCGTGAAGGGGAAGGGCGGCTCCTTGGGCCGCTGGCCGCGGGGCGGAGCCGCGGGCGCCGCGCCGGGCCGGTCCCGCTTCCTCGGCGGGCCGGAGCCCGCTTCCTCGGGGGACCGCGACACCGGGGCGGCCGCCGCGCCGTCACCCGTCGCGTCCGCTGCGCCACCTGGAGCACCGGCATCCACGTGGACCGCGGCGCGCGCGCGCGCCTCTCCCCTCTCCTCCGCCGCGCCGCTCGCCGGCCGCGCGCGCCCCCGGAACGCCGAGACCCGCGGTGGCTCGGCGCGAAGGCGTCGCCGGCGGGGACCCGCTCCTACGAAGAGAACGGGGCGTCGCCGGGGGGCGCCCGGGGCGCGCGCGCCGCGGGACGCGGCGTCCCGCTGCCG
>NW_008705575.1:651688-652490 GCF_000186865.1 Aureococcus anophagefferens
CTCCTCCCACGTATCTTTGACGTTCCACGCGGACTTCGAGAGCGGCGCGCCGCCCGCGGTCCGCACGGCCTCCGTCGTCGGCGGCGCCGCCGCGGGCGCCGGCGCGCCGCTCCGCGCCGGCGCCGCGTCGAGCTTCCGCGGCGGCGCGGGCGCGCGGCTCGCGGCCTCGCGCGGCGCGTCGCGCGTCTTCTTGGGCTTGCCGCTTCCGGGCGGCGGCGGCGGCGCGTCGAGCGCCGCGACGGCGGCCTTGCAGGCCTCGAGGCGCGCGCGGTAGCCGGACAGGCCCTCGAGGGAGACGACGCGATCGCAGGCCTTCAGGCCCTTGTCCGCGGCCCGCGCGCACCGCTGGACGGCCTTGTGGCTCGGCTTCCCCTCCGCCATGCCCCGCAGCGCCTCGGCCTTGTAGCAGTGCGCCTCGACGCACTCGCCGTCGAGGTCGACGCCCAGGTCCGCGTACTGGACGACGCTGCGCTTCAGGTCCAGCGACGCGTAGGCGGCGCAGAGCTCGAGGGCCACGTAGAGCTTCTTGCGCTCCTTGTTGGAGCCCGTCGTCTCCGGCGATTCGAGCTTCGTCAGCTGCGTCTTCAGGTCGTCGATCTTCGTCTCCATCGTTGCGCGGCAGCGCTCGATCGAAGCCTGCGGCTAAGTCAAGTGATGCACACACTGCTGCGGCGGTGGTGTTGCGTCGCTGCGGCGTGGCGTTCGACCGCGTAGTAAATTAACACGGTCAGCGCGGACTAGTTTTTCGGACTCGCCGTACCCGACTTCCTACGGCGAAGTTTCTCTTTTTGGTCTATCTCGT
>NW_008705575.1:652540-666005 GCF_000186865.1 Aureococcus anophagefferens
CGCGATTTCTTCTCCGGGGGGGCGAGGATCGCCGTGGTGCCGCCCTCGGAGATCATGGCGACCGACGCAACGCGGGCTAGGCCCTAAGACGGGGCGCCGCTTCAACGCCGGAGCGTCGAGGACGGCGCCGAAGGAGGAACTGACGAAGACGCCGAGGCCGCGCCCCGCGGGCGGAGAGACGGAGTCCCTCGGCGTCGGTCGGTCCTGCTCTCGTCTAAATCGTCGTCGTGAAAATCCTGGGTCTCCAAGAGGGGTGTGGCCGCGTCCCGCGGCGAGGATGAGCTGCGGCGCGGCACGTCGGCCGGCGCCTCGTCTTCGCGCTTCGCGGCTCGCCGCCGGCGAGAGCCAGCGTCGCCAGGGCTCGAGCTCCGTGTCACCGGCTCGTCGCGCGCGCGCGCGTGCCCTGTGTGTGCTGTGTCTCCGAGGCGGCCCGTAAGGCTCCCCTACTCCTCGTAGACCGCGCGCGTCCTGTTCGCGGCGTGGCGCAGCCAGTGCGCGACGGTGGCCAGGTCGTCCTCGTCGAGCGCCATCTGGAGCTCGTGGCCGCGCTGGCCGACGACGAGCGTCTTGTGCGCGTAGGCCTGGAGCCCGAGTGTGACGGCCGCGGGGACGTTCTTGTCCGCGCCGCCGAGGACGGCGAAGACGCGCGTCGGCGCGCCGTGGTGCGCCCCCGGCGCCCGCACGAGCGCCGCCGCGGCGTCCATCTCCGCGTCGCCGCCTGCGGAGCGGGCGCGTGTCCTTCCCGCGCGCGCGCTCTCGCCGGGCGCCGGCGCGCGCCGGGGAAGTAGCCCGCCTGCTGCGCGAGCATCTGCGCCGCGCGCGCGGGTCCGTGGACCGCCGCGCCGTGGGTCCCCGCGGTCCCCGCGACGCAGGCCCGGAGGTAGTCGGCGCGCGCGCGCGGGTCGAAGACGGGGCAGAACGCGAGCGCGAAATCGAAGGGCGCGCCCGCGCCCCAGCGCGCCGGGTCCGCGGCGAGCGCCAGGGCGAAGAAGCCCCCCGACGAGCTGCCGGCGACGCCGAAGGGCGCGCCGAGGCGCCGGCTCGCCGCGGCGACGTCCGCGAGGTCGCGCAACGCCGCCGGGTGCGGGTGCGCCGCGCCCTGGCGGAAGGACGTGTCGACGACCACCAAGCCCCGCGACGCGAGGGACCGCGACTTGGACGCGTGGCTCTCGCAGTCGCCCGTCGTGAAGCAGCCGCCGTGCGCGAAGACCGCGACGCCGAGCGGCGCGGCCGCGGCGTCCGCCGCCGTCGGCGCGCGGTCGAGGGTCTCGTCGCGCTCCGCCGGCGCGTAGGCGCGCGCGTCGATGACGGCGCCGTCGCGCATCTCCAACGTGTAGCGGAAGACGCGCACGGCGAAGGTCTCGTCCGCGGCGGCGCAGGCGCCGTCCTCCCGCGCGGCGCCGACGCAGGCGCAGAGGACGGCGGCCATGAGCGTCGGACTCGAGCGCATGCACGAATAGGATCGCCTCCTTTGCAGCGGGTCGCAGCGCTGGCTCGGCGCAAAGGTTCACAGCAGCTGGGCGCAGCGCTGGCTCGGCGCAAAGGCTCGCAGCAGCTGGGCGCAGCGCTGGCTCGGCGCAAAGGCTCGCAGCAGCAGCTCACAGCTCGCAAGCCATGCGCCAAGACTGTGGTTTAAGCCTGAGCCGACATCCTTGCCGAATTTGCATGCTCATCAAGCGAAACCTTGCGGGCTGCCCGAAAGAAGCTCCCGACGCCGAGCGATCACCAGAAAGCCATCATGGCGCCGTCGCCGCTCCCGCGCCGCATCAACGTCATCAGCTACAACCTGTGGCTCATCCCCTTCTCCGGCGCCTGGAACTTTGGGCGCGTGAACCGCTGCCGCGACCGCGTCGCGTTCGAGTGTGCCAAGCTCGAGCGCGAGGCGCCGAGCGACCTGCAGATCGTCGCGCTGCAGGAGGCCTGGGCCTTCCGCGCGGGGCTCGCGTACCCGCTGCTCTGGCTCATGCACAACTTCGAGGCGTTTTTGCTCGGCCTCGGCCTTTGCGGCGGCGTCGAGCCCGCGGCCTGGACGCTCGTTAAGAACGCGACGAGCGCGCTCGCGGCGCTCTGGGCCTGGGTCCCCGGCGCGCGGCGCATCCTCTGGTGCCCCAAGTGGCGCTTCGTCGAGGCCCTGGGACAACTCGGCCTGCCCTGGCACGCGAGCGGCCGGGGCGCCTTCGCCGCGCACCCGAACTTTGCGCGGCCTCCGCTCCTCATGGACAGCGGCCTCCTGCTGCTCGGCAGCCGCGCGCCCGACGCCTGCGGCTTCGAGGGCTACTCGCGGGCCGAGAGCTCCGAGGCGCTGGCGAACAAGGGGCTGCTCTGGGCCGCCTTCGGGAAATTGGGCCTCGTGGCGACGCACATGACGTTCCAGTTCGACGACGGCGGCGCGTCGCGCGGCCGCCAGCGCGCGAAGCTCGCGAACCGCGTCGCGGCGCTCCTGGGGCTCGACGCCGACGCGGCCACGCCCGTCTGCGACGTCGTCATCGCAATCGCGCCCGCGTCTTTTCGTTTCCGCGGCGCGGCGCGCGACGCGCGCGCGCCGCAGGTCCTCGGCGACTTCAACCACGCGCTGCCGGAGCAGACGACGGGCGCCGAGCCGGGCGAGGAGCCCGAGGGCGGCAGCCGGAGCACCTACGTCCGCGCGTGGCTGCCCGGCAACGCGTCCCTGGACCTGCTGCTCCGCGATCTCGCGCTCGACGGCCGCGCGGCCGTCGCGCGCCTGTCGCCGGACCCGCCGACGAACCTGGACGGCACGGTGGACCACGTCTTCGCCGTGTCGAGGCGCGGCGACGCCGCGAGTTACGCCGCGAAGTCTATGGCGACCATCGCGGACCCGGACGCGGACGTGAGCGACCACCTCATGATCAAGTGCGCCCTCGAGCTGCAATAACCGTCCTTACTAGCGCCGCTAGGCCTTGCGCGGGCGCTCGACGGCGGCCACGTCCATGACGTTGTTCGGGCTGACGCGGTCCCGGCCCTCGTCGTCGGACGCGGCGCGCGCCGCGTCGACGTCGGGCCCCGCGGTCGACACGGGCGGCGGCCGGCCCGCCGTCGCGTGGACGACCTCGGCGTCGGCGTCGTCGGGCTTGGGGCCGTCGAGGTCCATGAGCCGGAGGCCGCACTCCGTGATCGCGCGCGCGGCGTCGCCGCGCGCCGCGTACGAGAACCGGCAGTCGTGGACCCGGCGCGTCCACTCGGCGACGGTGGCGACGTCGGCGCCCTCGCGCTTGAGGCCGATGATCACCGCGGCGACGGCGATCATCGACGGCGGGTACTTGAGGAAGTGGACGTCGCCGCGGGCGCGGTCCGCGGACGCGAGCGCGCGGCGGCCGACGGCGGCGACGTCGACGGCGAAGCGGTCGTCGAAGAGCGTGAGCAGGCCGTGGACCGACGCCTGGATCGTCGGCGGGTTCAGGTGCCACTTGAGCGCGCAGAGGAGCTCGAGCTCCATGAGCCGGAGGTCGCTCCCGCTGAAGAGGCCGTCGGACAGCGTCACGAAGTCCGACGTCCGGAAGGGCCGCGTCTCCTCGATCTTCGACGCGAGGAAGATGGACGCGATGGACGCGAGCCTGGGGGGTCGCGCGGGTTCCCGCGGCCGTTCGAACGCGAGGTCGGACGCGGCGCGACGCGCTGGAAGTTGACGTTGCCGCAGGACCGGCGGCTCAGGTAGCGATCCAGATAATTCGTCGCGAAGCTCAGCGTCTCGGGCTTGAGCTTGAAGCTCTCGCCGAGCTGCGCGCGCGCGGGGGCGTCCGCGCGCGAAACTCCCCTTTTGCGAATTCGCGCGCGGGCCGCGCGCCTGGTCGAACCAGGCCATGATCTTCGTCCGCCAGGCCTCTTTCATGCCGTCGACCTGGACGGCGTCGATGTAGTCGCTGCGCGGCGCGTAGAGCGCCTGCGGGCGGGGCCGTCGTCGACCGGTGGCTGCCCCGCGCGCGGCGCGCGCGCGCGGCGGGCTGCCCCGGAGCGGCGCCCGCTGCGTCCGCGGGCGGGCGGGGCGGGCGGCGCGGGGTGCGCGGGGCTGGAGCCGCTGCGTCGCGGGCGGCCGCAAAAGGGCGGGGCGGCGAACTCACCTCGCTGGAGGATAATGCATGGAGCCGCTTCATTGCCGTCTTCGCGTCGACGGCTTCGCCGCACTGGGCCGGGAAGAAGCTCCCGTGGACGGCCGCCATGGGACTGGCCAGCGCCTCCATCAGAGCGCCATGGCGATCGTCGACTCGCCTCGACAGCAAGCCAGCTCCTGAGAAAGATCACTTGATGAAGGGCGCGCGAAAGAGTTTCAGTTCATCTCGCTTTTGGTGCAGGCTTGGCTATAAAAGGCCAAAACTCTTGAGATTACGCTGGATTACGACTTGGGATTACGGCTGAAGTTTGCCTGCAATGCCACAAGCTCTCAAGCGCTCTCGCGCCGCCGCAAGCGCAGCATGGCCGCGCTCGACGCGTCCTCGGCGGGCGCGTCGTGGAGCGTCGACGAGTGGGCGGCCTTCCCGCCGCTCTACACGCTGCAGCCCGTCGCCGAGACGCGCGCCCAGCAGCTCAAGATCTGGGTCGAGCTCGTCCACGCCTGGGCGCGGCGCGAGGCGACCTACACCTTCGCGCCGGCGGCCTGCGGCGCGTTCCGCAGCGCGAGCGCCGGCCGGGCGCTGGACGCCGCCGGCGTCGACGCCGTCGTCGCCGCGCTCGTCGCCGACGGCCGCGCGGAGCGGCTCGAGGCCGGCGACGTCTTCCTCTACGCGGCGCGGCCCGCGGACGTCGCCGCGGCGCTCCACGCCTGGGCGGCGGCGACGCGGAAGCTCGGCGGCGTCTTCACGGTGCTGGAGCTCCGCGAGGGCGACGACGCGACGAGCCCCGTCCACGGCGCGGACCCGCGCCTCGTCGCGCGCGCGCTCGCGGTCCTCGAGGACGAGGACAAGGCCGAGGTCTTCCACGGCGCGACGTCGGCCGACGCGGGCGTCAAGTTCTTCCGCGACGGCGGGTAATACGCGTTCAGTATGTGCGCTTCGGGTCGAGCTTGCGTTCTCCTCAAGCTTGAGGTCCACCGCGACGGCGGTGAAGCCCTAGAGTATGTGCGCTTAGGGTCGAGCTTGAGCTCGTCCGCGACGGCGGTGGCGCCCTAGTATGTGCGCTTAGGGCCGGCGGGGTCTCGAACGCGCCCCCCTAGGCGATCGCGCAGTTCGCGTGGCAGCCGTCGGAGTCGACGCGGACGGGGCTGAGCTTCGTCGCGGAGACGTTGCCGTCGGCGTCGTTGGAGATGAGCCAGGTGCCCTCCTCGACGTCGAAGGTCGCGACGTCGTCGCCGAAGGTCGTGTCGAAGCCGCGGATCTTGACGGCCTCGGGCGCGTCCGCCGGGCACGCGCCGCGCGTGAAGCCGCCGTTCTTGACGACGGCGTGGTCGACGACGACCTTGGCGCCGGGCTGCGCGTTGACGACGAGGCCGCCGTCGAGCTTGAGGGACCGGACCTCGACGTCGCCGCCGAGGATGAGCGTCGACGTCTTGGACAACGAGACGAAGGCGGGCTTGGGGAGCTTCGCTTTGAGCTCCGCGAGCGACGAGCAGAACGACGGCTTGAGCACGACGGAGGGCGAGAGGACGTCGGACGAGATCTTGTCCCAGGTCTCCTTGGGCCCCTTCTTCGGGACGTCGCAGCCGGCCCAGCGGAGCATCTCCGCGCAGTGGAAGTACTGGTCCGCCTCGGCGGACAGCGCGCACGCGGGCGGGTTCTTGCCGACGGCGTCGGCCGTCGCGTTCTTGCAGGGGCTGAAGGAGATCCAGGACTCGACGGACGTGAAGCCGACCCTCTCGCTCTCCGGCAGCACCTTGGGGTAGTCCTGCATCATGCACTCGAGGCGCGCGGGCTTCTTGAACTTTTTTTTCGCCGCGTCCGCGTACTTGGGGTTGACGAACTCGCCCATGACGCCCGACGTGCGCGCGAGCGTCGCCGCGTACTTGCCGCAGTCGAGGACGAACTGGTTGATGTTGCCCGGGTAGGGGCTGTGGACGCCGTCGTCGCCCGCGACGTCGCCGTTCTTGTTCACCGTCGCGCGGAGCAGCGGGTCGAGCTGGTTGTACTCCACGTTGAGCGTCATCTCGCGGCCGTCCGTGTGCGTCAGCTTGGCGATGCCGCCCACGGCCTGGCCGGGGAACCGCGGCACCGTGAGGAAGTTGCAGTGGAGGCCGAGGCTCTTCGACACGCCGAGCGTCGCGAGGAGCGGCCGGAACCCGAGGCCGTTCGTGTCCTGGAAGAAGTAGACCCACTTGCGGCCCGCGTCGGCCCACCGCTTGACGAGGCCGCTCGAGTGGAGCAGCATGTGGACGTCGCCGTGGCCGTGGGGCTTGGCCTGGACGCCGTAGGGGCCGTCGGGCGCGATCGCCGCGTCGTTGTCCTGGAGCGCCGCGACCTTCTCCTGCTTGACGAGGGTGATCTGCCCCGGCGCGGCGCCGAAGTCGCCGTGCTCCTTCAGGAGCGCGACGGTCATGGCCTCCGTGTCGCCGCTCACCATGATGGCGAGCGGCAGCGGCGCCTTCGCGCCGGACTTCTTCTCGAGCGCTAAGAGCGTCTCGACGTAGTACTTGAGGTAGCACGTGTTGCTCGCGGTCTCCGTCGGCAGCTCCACCTTGATGCGGCTGTAGCCCAGCCGCTCGCCGAGGCCGCCGGCGACGAGGACGAAGCCGCACTGCGCCGCCTCGCCGAGGCCCGACGCCTCGTGCGCGAGCCACTCGGGACTTCCGAACCTAGCACGCATGACGGTGACGATGTCTAATCGCTCGGCCGCGGGACGCCGTCCCGGACGCGAGCGACTCGCCCGCGGGCACGCTCGGCGTCCAGCCGTCGAGCGGGTTGTCGCCGCGCGCGCTCGACGCCAGCAGCGTGCGCGCCGACGCGAGGTAGCCCTTGAGGCCGCCGGGGTAGGACCCGTCGAGCGTCGCGATCTGGTCGTAAAAGGCCGCGCGCTTCTCGGCGCCGTCGCCGTCGCTCCAGGCGGCGAAGAGGTGGCCCTGGCCCTCGGCGACGAGCATGTCCGCCAGGGCCTTTTGCGCCGGCGTGTCGCTGATGGGCGCCATGGCTGGAGATTCACGCACGCGTGCACGAGAGGTCGAAGCGCTCAGTGGCGATCCTCCACTGCCGTACCGCGTGGCCCGAAGTAAACATTGCAGTTGGCGCAAAATCAACATTGACAGGGCAGCCCATAATCGAGTGTGTCTGAGCCCGACTATCGTCTTCTGCGCGCGGCGTGGCCGCTCATGGGCGGACCGCTCCTCGACGACGAGGCGTCGTCGTCGTCGTCGGCGCGCATCGGCGCCGCGGCTTTTGACGACGAGGCGTCGTCGTCGTCGGCGCGCATCGGCGCGCCGCGAGCGCCGCGGCGCCGCGCCCGGCGCGCCGCGGCGCTCGCGGCGGCCTGCGCGGCGGCGGCGCTCGTCGGCGGGTCCCTGCCCGGACGGCGGCGGTCCGCGACCGTCGCGCTCGCGGCGTCCAAGGGCACCTTCTCCATGACGGGCATCGTGCCGCGGCCCTTCGTCGGCGAGGTCTACGCGGCGGACGAGAAGATGCTGACCGAGGAGGAGGCCTGGGAGGCGCTGCAGGCCGCGGACTTCAAGGCCCACTGCGACAACGTGACCTACGCGTTCTGCGGCCGCAGCACGTGCCGCCTGAACGGCGAGAAGGCCGTGGCGACGTGCGGCTGCAAGCTCATCAAGGCGTCCGCGGGCTCCATCGGCTTCAACAGCAAGAACGCGTACCTCATCCGGTCCAAGATCGTCCGCAAGGCGCTCTACGAGGCCACGGTGCTCAACTCGAGCACGTCCTTCGTGAACACGGTCTGCGGCGCCATCGAGAGCCGAAGGCTCTGGCGCGACGCGGGCTTCGGCAGCGACTTCGGCAGCTTCAGCGACCCGGGCTACCCGGGCTACTGGGCCATGATCGACTTGGATTGTGATTCCTCCGGGTCCATCGACTACAACTTCGCGGACTGCGACGGCGCGCCCTGCGACATCGAGCAGGGCTTCAACCTGTGCCGGAAACAACCAGTGGAATGGCCCTGTCCAGCAAAACTTCAAACCTCTCTATCTCGGTCAGATCGACGTCGTTCCGGCTGATTTTTGGACAGGTCGTTTTCTCTCGGTGAGTTCTTTTTAGAGAGTGAAAGAGCTATGTCAAAATCGTGCAAACACGTCCATATTGAAGTCGTGTTGAATATGTTTGTTTCCTGCCAGGCTTCAACACGGCGCCCTTCGACGCAAACTACGACTCCATGTGCGTCTGCCCCTACGTCGCCGCGAACCGGTCCTACGTGATCCACGAGTACATCACGGACGCGACGGCGACGTCCTGCCCGGAGCTCATGACGGGCCTCGGCGACTGCGCCATCCAGAAGACGCTGAGCCGCAACGCGATGATGACGACGCGCGCCGACACGCTCGAAGTCTACGCGGACCTCAAGTCCGCAAGCTTCCTATCCGCGGGGACCGAGTGCCCGACCGTGAGCTTCAACAACGTGTCGACGATGCCGACCTGGAGCCCGACGGCGAGCCACCCGCCGACGGCCGCGCCGACGACCGGCGCGCCGAGCTACGCGCCGACGTACTGCCCGACGCTGTTCCCGACGCTCAACCCGACGCTCTACCCGACGCCGAACCCGAGCCTCGTGCCGACGAGCCCCGCG
Organism: Aureococcus anophagefferens; assembly: GCF_000186865.1. Taxonomy (NCBI): domain Eukaryota; class Pelagophyceae; order Pelagomonadales; family Pelagomonadaceae; genus Aureococcus; species Aureococcus anophagefferens. The sequence continues at coordinate 661,208 of NW_008705575.1, forward strand.
CCGTCCGCGGGGCCCAGCGGAAACCCGTCGTTCTACCCGAGCGCGGCGCCGACGACGGCCGCGCCGTCCGCGGCGCCGTCGTACGCGCCCAGCGCCGCGCCGACGACGGCCGCGCCGTCCGCGGGGCCGTCCGTCGTGCCGTCGTCCCTGCCCTCGCCGCGGCCGACGCACCACACGAGCGACCCGACCGTGCTGCCGTCGGCATCGTTCGCGCCCACGTCGTCTCCGACGTACGTGCCGACGCTCAAACCCACGTATCGGAAGGATCCGACGCGGGCGCCGACGTTGCTGCCCAGCCCCGAGCCGACCGTGAAGCCCACCTATCGCAAGGACCCCACGGCGGCGCCGTCCATCGAGCCGTCGCCGCTCCCCAGCCCGCGACCCACGTATCGCAAGGACCCGACGGGCGCGCCGTCGTTCCTGCCGAGCCCGGAGCCGTCGGTGAAGCCCTCCGACGAGCCCTCGGCGGCGCCGAGCTACCTCCCGACGCTGAAGCCGACGCGCCGCAAGGATCCGACCGCGGCGCCGTCGATCCAGCCATCGCCGCTCCCGACGCTGAAGCCGTCCCATCACAAGGATCCGACCGCGGCGCCGTCGTACGCGCCGACCGCCGCGCCGACGCTGAAACCGACGCACCGGAAGGATCCGACCGCGGCGCCGTCGGGCGCGCCGACCTCCGCGCCGACGCTGAAGCCCACCCATCGGAAAGATCCGACCGCGGCGCCCTCCGACGACGCGTATAGTTATAGCTACTAGCCTGTGTGTGGCCGTGCAAGAGTCGTGTAAGCGGTGCAACATCGGGTTCGACCTCTGTTCAACCTTTTGTTTGAGGCTTCATATAGAGTTTGGGCGCGCCTTTGCTCCTCCCTGCGCAGCGGCCGTGGCGCGCGTCCGCCTCGGCTTCGTCGGCTGCGACGTCCTGCCAAGTTCCTCCCGGCCGCGATCTGCATAACCAATAATGGCGGACCAGCCTGACGTCGATGCGATGGGCATCAAAGCGCTCAAGCAGTTGATAGAGAGCAGCGGCCTCTCGCACGCGGATTGCTTTGAAAAGGCGGACCTGCGCGCGCGCAGCCGCGAAGCGCTGGCGCGCCTCGCCGAGGCGCGGAAGATCGCCGACGAGAAGAAAACCGCCGACGCCAAGCACGCCGAGGCGACGGGCGCCGCGCCGCCGCGGAGGCCGCCGCCGCCGAAGGGCTCGCCGAAGGCCAAGGCGCCGCCGCCGAAGCGGCCCGCGGCGAAGCCGCGCCAGCCGCCGAAGAAGCGCGCGCGCAAAAGCACCGCCGACGAGTGGGACAGCGACGCCGAGTCCGAGGAGGAGGAGGTCCCGAGCTCGTCGGATGAGGAGTCCGTCGCCGAGTCGTCCGACGCCGACTCGGTCAAGGAGCGCAAGGCCGCCGCCGCGCGCCCAAAGGCCGCGAAGCCGGCCGACGGCACGGCGTTCGCGCTCTGGATCTCGACGGGGCAGACGTCGCTCGGCGACGACGAGAAGGTCCTCGGCGTCTTCTACTCGTGGGCGCAGGTCGTGAAGCGCGCCAAGGACGTCCTCGCCGACGGCCACGGCCACGAGAACTGGTGGTGCCCCAAGTCGAAAGGGGGCTACCTGCCCGACAACGGCGACGACGACGACGACTACGGCGACCGCGAGTACTTCGAGGACCACACGGGGTCCACGGCCGAGCCCGAGGGGTTCATCTCCTGGCGTCTGGCGTCCGCCAAGCACGGCGAAGGGGGACTACGGCAACATGGCGCTGTGGGCGCAGCGCGTCCAGATCCCGCCCTGAGCGCGTAAGTACGAATCTCAGCACCACAAGTTAAGTCCCTTCCAGTGCCGGCCGAGGCAGTTCGGGTCCGTCGCGAGATCCACGAGCACGCGGACCTGGTCGCGGACGTCGAGGACGTCGCCGTCGACGTCGCGCCGCGCGTCGCCGGGGTCGCCGCGCGCGACGGCCTTGGCGTGCTCCTTCATGGGCTTGAACATGGCGTTGGTGTTCCGGTCGAGCTCCTCGACGAGGAGCGCGACGGGGTGCGCGCCCCGGAGCTTGCCGCGGGCGACGGCGACGCGCTGCTCCGGCGTCGCGGCGGCCGGGCCCGCGCCGGCGCGGCCCGGGGCCGCGCGGCCCGGGACCGCCGTCGGCGGCGAGGCGGCGGCCGTCGGCGCCGTCGGCGCGTCGTCGAGGAGGCCCGACGAGTCGTGGTCCCGGCCGTCGAGCCAGTCGAGGACGGGCTCGCGCACGAAGGTCTCGAGGAGCGCGAGGAGCGCCGCCGCGTCGCGCGGGCCGCGGAGCGCGGCGAGCGCGGTCTCCGCGGCGTCGGCGAAGAGGGCGTCGCCGTCGAGGGGCGCGAGGGGCGCGCGGAGCTCGCGCGTGAGCCGGAAGGGGATGAGCTCGGGCACGGGCAGCGCGGTCGTCGCCGTCCCGAACGCGTAGCCCATGTCGATGTGGACGACGGCGCCGTCGCCGTCCGCCAGGAGCAGGTTGTCGAGGTGGCGGTCGCCGAGGCCGACGACGTAGCCGCAGACGCTCGCCGTCGCGAGCGTCTCGAGGTAGACGCGGCGCTTCGCGAGGAACGTCTCCGGCGCGGGCGCGAGGCGACACAGATGGCGCCGGAGCGCGCCCGCGTCGCCGTCGAGCGCCTCGTGCGCCGCGGCCATGGCGGCCTCGGCCCGCCGGCGCGGCGCGTGCCAGACCTTGTCCTTCGGGCCGCCGTCGTGGACGAGCTTCAGGGCCTTGTTCCGCGCCTTCTTCGCGTCGTCGAGCGCGCGGAGCCCGCCGGCGAGCTCCGGCGCGATCGCGGCCTTGAGCGTCGGCGCGCGCGAGACCCACTCGACGAGGCCCACGCGGGGGCTCAGGGGGACGACCCGGAACGTGCGCACGGCCAGGCCCCGGCGCCGCGCGGCGCCGCCGGCGCGCGATAGGGCCGCGCCCATCGCGTCGAAGAGCTGCTCGACGCGGTCGTCTAACCTCAAATCCTCGCCGCCCTTGACGAGGTAGTCGTAGGCCGCGCCGTCCGTGGCCACGATGGTCAGCCGCTTGGGCCGCTGCTTCGAGGCCAGGGCCAGGAGCTGGTCCCGGAAGCGTGCGATCCGCAGCGCGGGCCGCCCGGGCACGGCGACGTCGTCGCGGCCGTCGAAGTCCGCGAGGTAGCGGCTGTAGGCCGCGAGGTCCGGCCGCGGCGGGGGGGGCTTCATTTCGTTCTTCAGCGCGAGCGCCTCGGCCCTGGCGTCCTTGAAGGCCCCGGGCGACGTCGCCGCCTTTGAGGATCGCGGCGTCGACGGCGTGGACCTTGGGCGACTTTCGAAGCTTCTGACCGAACGTGGCGTTGGTTTCGCCGACGCGCGCGCCGACGCCGTCCCAGGACGCGTCGAGGAGCGTGCGGCGGCAGCGGCGCCAGGTCCGCGCGGCGCCCGCGGCGTCGCCGCGCGCCGCGCGCTGGTGCGCGTCCTTGACAAAGTCGTAGTAGCGGAACTCGGGCTCGTGCAGGCCGGCCGCGGCGGCGACGAAGGCCTCGGCGGCGTCGTCGAAGCAGGCCGCGAGCGCCTCCTTGAGGACCGGGTGGCCCTCCGGGAGCCGCTCCGCGGCGAAGCGGAGCGCGTCGCGGACGCTCGCCGGCGCGTCGCGCGCGAGGCGCGCGACGGCGGGCTGCACGCCCGCGCAGAGCGCGCGCGCGACGTCGCCGTCGCCGTCGCCGTGCGCCGAGAGCACGGCGACGAACTGGGCGCCCCAGGGCGCGAGCGACGGCGCGGCGACGGCCGCCTGGCCCGCTTTGAACGCTTCCACGGCCGCGGCCGCGCGCCGCGACGCGAACAGCGAGAGCAGCCGCGGCACCGCGCGCGCCGCGAGCGCGTCGCCGCCGGGCGCCGCGACGGCGCGCAGGTAGGAGGCGACGGCCGCCGCCGCGACGGCGCCGCGGGGTTCGCGGCCGCCGCCCGGCGCGAGCGCCGCGAGGTCGCACGCGGCCGCGCCCGCGGCCGAATGGCGCGGCCGCTTCGCGGGGCCTTCGCCGTCGGCGCCGTCCGCGGGGGCCCGCGCCTCGTCGCGGCGCAGCATCTCATCCAGAAAGTCCGCGTAGGCGAAGGCCGCGGCGCCGTCGTTCGATTCCGCGTCGGCCCGGAGGCATTGCGCCGCCGCGTCCATCTGGGCCCGGGCGGCGGCGCGCGCGTCGCCGCACCGCGGCCGCGCGGCGCCCGCGTCGAGGGCGTCGGCGAACTCGCGGTGCACGGGGCCCCGCTCCGCCGCGTGTTCCAGCGCCTTCTTGTAGAGTTCGCAGCACCGCTCGCGGCCGCCGCCGTCGCCGGCGTCCGCATGGCGCCGCGCGGCCGCGAGGAAGAAGTCGGCCTTGAAGGCCGCGATGTCGCCCCGCGCGTTGTCGGCGAACATCTTGTCCTTGAGGCAGAGGGCCTGCGCGACCTCGACGGCGCCGCGCGACAGTGCGAGCGCGCCCGCGGCGAGGCGCTGGCCGTCGAGCGGCGCGGTTTGCGCGGGGGACCGCGGCGCGTCGCGGCAGATCTGGCGGCAGCGCAGGTCCCAGACGAGGTCCTCGACCTCGAAGCGGCCGCCCGCCGGGGGCATTGCGGCCCAGCGGTCCGCGACGCCGCGGCCGCCGGGCCTCGCCGCGGCGTCGACGGCGCCGAGCGCCGCGAGCTCCGCGAGCTGCTCGCGGCGCGGGCCGACGGCGCAGGCGTCGAGAGCCGCGAGGTGGTCGCCGACGCGCGCGTAGCCCGCGTCCAGCGCCTCGGCGCAGCCGCCCCAGTCGCCCGCGCGCGCGAGCGCCGCGGCGACGGCCGACGGCGCCGCGG
>NW_008705575.1:667011-669996 GCF_000186865.1 Aureococcus anophagefferens
CGGAGCGTCGCGTCGGCGGAGCCGATCCAGTCCATGTCGAGCTTCACGCCCTTCCACTCCATGTCGAGCTCGTCGCGCTGGAGGGGCGCGCGCCACGCCGCGCCGCGCGCGCCGGGCGCGAGCAGCAAAAACGCGGCCGACCGGTGCGGGAGCCCGTCGCCGGCCGCGAAGAGCTCCTCGAGGACGTCGTCGAGGCGCCGCTGGAGGCCGCCGCCGAGGCGCGCGCGCCAGTAGTCGTAGACCATGCGGCGCACGCCCCGCCGCTCGGGCGCGGCGACGGACGTCCGCTCCGTGAGGTCGACGACGACCGGCGGCGGCGGCGGGTCCGGGTCCTCGTCCATGAGCGCGAACCCGTCGCCGTCGAGCGCCGCGGCCTCCTCGGTCGACAGCGCCCGCGGCGCCACGGGCTCGTCGGCGCCGTCGGGCTTGTCGAGCATGCCCGACGCGTCGGGGTCCGCGAGGCCCCGGAGGAGCGCCTCGCGCGTCCGCGCCGCGGTCTCGCCGCCGCCGCGCGGCGCCGCGCGCGCGCCGCCCGGCTCCGCGGGGTAGCATTTGTCGTGGAGTTTCATGAGCACCTCGTAGCCCAGGGCCCGCACGCCCGCGTCGGGGCACGTGGCCAGCAGCGACGTCTCGAGCGCCGCGGGGCACCCGTGGACGACGATCCGTCGGACGCGCGCCGCGCCGCCGTCGTCGACGTCCGCGAGCGCGTCGGCGCGCCGCAGGAGCAGCTGGAGCGTCATGAGCTGGACGGCGGGCCCGACGCCCGCCATGCCGTCGAGCTCGACCGGAGCCGCGTCGACTCGCCGAGGAGCTTCGGCAGGGAGAATTCGAGCGCGCCGAGGACGTCGCGGTCCGGCATCTCGGCCGCCGGCACGCGCGCGATCGCGAAGAGCAGCTCGCTGGCCTGGCGCGCGCTGCCCCGCGACTCGCGGATGATGTCCTTGAGGCACCGGAGCGCCTTGTTCGCCAGGGACCGCGTGAGCCAGGCGTCGTTCCGCTCGCAGCACCGCGCTACCAAAGCGGCGAAGGGCCCGTAGAGCGAGTTCGTCGACCCCTTGTGCCGCGCTTCCGAGAGCCGCGCCGCCTCGCCGCGCACGCGGTCCGCGAAGGCCCGGGAGCCGCCCTCGACGCCGAAGGCGAGGACCGACGCCGCGGCCTTGTAGACGTCGCGCGAGGTCTCCTCCAGGCACGAGAAGACCGCGTCGGCGACGGCGCCGTGGCGCTCCAGGGCGTCGTCGCGCGGGTGGACGACCATGACGCTCCAGAGCAGGCTCAGGCCCGTGCGCCGCGCGAGCTCGCCGACGCGGCCCCGGCTCTCCGCGCGCTGGTCGCCGCCGCCGACGGGGCCCGCGGCCGCCTCCAAATGGCCGCGGACGACGGCCGCCCAGTCGAAGGACGCGTGCGTCGGCAGGAGGAGGGGGCCGTAGGCGACGAGGAAGCGGTGGAAGAGCGCGACGTTGGACCGGACGACGGCGATGTTCGACGCGGTGTCGAAGCCCGCGCCGCGGCCGCGAGCGGCGTCGTCGCCCCGCGAGTACGCGGCCGCGCGCGCGAGCGTCGTCGCGACGGCGCCCGCGGCCGCGGCGTCGACGTCGCCGCGCCACTCGACGAGGAGCTCCGCGGCGCCGCGCAGCACGTGGTCCACGCCCGGCACCTCGCGGTCGCCGCAGAGCGCGGCCGCGGCCGCGCGCGCGAGCGGCCCCCGCAAATGCCTCGCGTGGGGCCGGAGCGCGTCCTTGGCGTTCAGCACGAACTGCACGAGGAAGACGAGCGCGTCGCGGTCCCGGACGGGCCGCCACCCGGCCTGGCCCCGCGAGCCTCCGCCCAGCTTGGCCTCGAGGCGCAAGACGCACTCGGGCACGCGCGCGACGTCGTCGTCGTCGTCGGCCTTGGGCGTTCGCGCGGCCTCGCGCGCGTCGAGGTCCAGCGCCCGCAGGAAGGCCTCGACGAGGGGCGCCATGGCCGGGTGGCGGTTCACGGGGTTCAGGTCGATGCTCGTGTCGCCGCTCTCGGGCGCGACGACCAAATCGTCGTCGGAGTCGTACTCGTCGCCGTCGTCGTCGAGCGCGAGCGACGCGTCGACGCGCGCGGCGAGGTCCTGCGAGGGCGACGTCGGCGCCGCGCCAAAGGCCGCGGCGTCGTCGTCGGCCGGGCTCGCCGCCTGCGTCGCCGCCTGGCTCGCGCCGAGGCTGCTCAGCGCGAGCATCTGCCGCGCGAATGTGCTGAGGCCCGCTCCGGTCGCCGGCCTCGTCGCGGAGCTTCTCCGCGGCGGCGGCGCGCGCCGACGCGTCCCGGTCCGCGGCGGCGGCGTCGGCGCGGCCCGCGCCGCGCCGCGTCTTCGCCGCGCCAAAGTCCGCGCCGACGCTGAGGCGCCACGGGTTCGCCGCCGACAGGCACCGCTCCCAGACCGCGTCGGCCTTCCAGCAGAAGAGGATGCCGCAGAGCTTCGTCTGCGTGAGGCCGACGACCAGCAAAAGGCGGAAGCAGCGCCGCAGGAAGTCGCCGTAGCCCGGGCGCGCGGCCTCGTCGGCCGCGACGTTCCGACCGTCCTCGAGCAGCCGCTTGAGGCCCTTGAGCGCGCGGATCCGCAGCGCCGCCGCCGCCTGAGCGGCGTCGGCGCCGCCGTCGCCGCAGGCCCGGGCGACGGCCGCGGCGTCCGCGTCGACGGCGCCGCCGTCCGTCGACGACAGGCCGTCGAGGCCGTCGAACGCGGCCTCGAGCACCGCGAGGGACGCGTCGCCCGCGACGAGCTTGAAGGGCGCCGCGGCGGCGTCGTAGGCCCCCGACGCGTCGAAGAGGCCGTCGAGGAAGGAGGACCCGTCCGCCGGGAGGACGAGGGCCGCGCACGCGGCGACGACCGTCGTCTCCGGCGTGAGCTTCCGCTTCTTCGAGTCGCCTCCCGGCGCGTCCGCGGGCGACACGAGCAGCGCCCGGAGCGTCGCCGGCGGCGCGCGGCGCAGGGCCGGCCGCAGGGCGCCGTCGAGG
>NW_008705575.1:670526-672138 GCF_000186865.1 Aureococcus anophagefferens
GCGCGTAGCCCGCGACGAGGTGGGGCAGGAGCCGCGTCGCGCGGAGCGCGGCGTCGTCGTCGCCGCCGCGGAGCGCGGCGTCGACGGCGCGCGCGGCCCGGGCCCGCGCGGCGTCGCGGTCCGCCGGCTCCAGGGCCGCCAGGCCCGGGAGCAATCGTTCGTGCTCGTCGAGCGCGCCGTCGCCGTCGCCGGCGGCGGCGAGGAGCGGCGCGAGGACGCCCGCGCGGTCGACGCCGAGCGCCGCCGCGGCGTCGACGGCGGCGACGGCGAAGCCCCGGTGCCCCGCGTCGACGAGCGCCCGGGCCGCTACCGGCCAGTGGTCCGCGAGCTGTCCGCCCTCGCCGACGAGGAGCGCGCGGTAGACGGCCTCGGGCCAGCGGTCGCACGCGCCGTCGCCCCGCCGCAGGTCGGCGAGCGCTCGCCGGAGCACGTCGTCGCGCGCGGCCGCGTCGGCCGCGGGGAAGCCGAGGGCGACGGCCGCGGCGAGCGCCGCCGGCGCGCCGTCGTCGCCGTCGCCGGCGCCGGCGAAGAAGTTCGCCGCGACCGCGGCGGCCGCCGCCGCGGGCTCCGCGACGATCGCCGCGAGCGCGTTCCGGTCGCGGAGCGCCCCGTAGAGCCGCAGGGCGCCGCCGCGGGCCTTGCGGGCGACGTCGCCCGGCGACGACAGGCGCGCGTCGTCCGTGCCGCCGCTGCTCTCGCGCGTCTCGCCGTCGGAGCTCTGCGAGTTCGGCAGCGGCCGCCAGAGCGGCGCGCGCCGCGCGAGCTCCGCGTCGACGGCGGCCCGGCTCGCGGCGGCGCCGAAGGCGTCCGCCCCGGCCTCGAGGAAGTCGGCGACGGCCTTGGGCAGCTTCGACGCGACGGCCTCGTCGACGTCCGCCGCGAGGAGGCAGCCGCGCGCGTCCGGCGCCAGGACGGCCGCGACGAGGCCGCGCAGCGCCGGCTCCGCCCAGAGCCCCGCGGCCTCGACCCCGGCCTTCGCTCGCGCCGGCGCCGCCCGGAGCAGGGCCGCCATCAGCGACGCGCCCATGCGCAGGCCCTCGCAGCGGCGCCGCTTCGCGCGCTCGGCCGCGCGCTCGTCGTCGTCGTCGTCGTCGTCCATGCGGTCGCCGGCGTACCGCGCGCGCGCGTCGTCGAAGGCCGCGGCGGCGAGGGCGAAGGCGTCGAAGCGATCATCCTCGTCGGCCCAGTCCAAAATGCGCGCCGCATCCAGCAAACCCTGGTCGGGGTCCAGGAACGCGCGCAGCGCGTGGAGCGTCGCGACGGCGTCGCCGCGAAAGAGCGCGGACGCCCCTAAAGCGTCGAGCCGCTCGTCGACGAAGGCCCGCAGGGTCGCGCCGGCGAAGCGGTTTTCGTCGGCGCCGGCGACGAGGGGCGCGATGGACGCGAGCGTGCGCCAGCAGCGCCGGCGGAACGTCGAGTCGCCGTGCGCGGCACCCTCCGCGAAGACCCAGTCCGCGAGCTCTCCCAGGGACTCCGGCGCCGCCCGCAGCCCGTCGTCCGGCGGCGGCGCGAGCAGGCCCGCCGCGTCCCTCTTGCGCGACACGTGGTCCGCGATGCGCAGCGCGAGGCGCTCCGCCGCGGCGCTCGCGGCCGCGGCCGCGGCCTTGTGCAG
>NW_008705575.1:673485-675213 GCF_000186865.1 Aureococcus anophagefferens
AGCGGCCAGGTTCCGAGGAGCTCGTGGTCAAGGGGGTTCCGCGCCACGAGCGCGTGGCCCCGCGCGAAGCCCGCGTCGTCGTCGCCGCCGTCGTCGTCGTCGTCGCCCGCGTCGTCGCCGTAGTCGCGGACGTCGTAGCGCAGGTCCAGCTCGTCGAGCAGCCGGAGCCCCGCGCCGACGACGGCGTCGTAGAGGTCCTCGGCGGCGCCGGCGTCGTCGCGCTCCACGGCGCCGACGACGTCGGCCCAGAGCGCCGCGGCCTCGCGGCAGACGCGGCGGTCGTCGCGGCGGACGCCCGGCCCGCCGCCCTCGCCGCCGGCGTGGCGCGCGGCCGCGGCGACGACGGCCTCGCGGGCGGCGGCCCGGAGCTGGGCCGCGCCGGCGCCCGAGTGGCCGCAGCAGCGCGCGAAGCGCGCGAGCGCGGCGACGACGTCCGCGCGCGCGCCGCGGCCGACGGCGCGAGCGCGCGTCAGCAGCCGCGCGTGCCCGCCGACGCAGCGGCACGCCGCGGCGCCGAGGCGCGCGAGGTCCGCGGCGCGGCGCTCGCCGCGCGCGTCGACGAGCGCCGCCGCGGCGGCGAGCGCCGCCGCGCGGACCTCGAGGGGCCGCCGGCTCGTCGACCCGAACGCGGGTTGTCCCCGCCGCGCGTCGGCGGCCGCGTCCGCGCGGTCGTCCGCAGCGTCGCACGCGTCGGCGACGAGGAGCGCCGCGGCCAAAAGCCGCGCCGCGTCGTCGCCGGCCAAAGCCGGCGCGAGGGCGGCGACGCAGCGGAGCGCGAGGCCCGCGCCCTTCGTCGCGTCCGCGGTGTCGCGCCAGCCGCCGGGGCCCAACGCGCGCGCCGCGCCGGCCGCGGACGTTTCCAGGGCCGCGACGACGGGCGCCCAGTCCTCGCCGGCGTCCGCCGCGAGGGCGACGAGGACGGCCTCGAGCGCGGCGGCCGCGTGCTTGGCGACCTTCTCCGGCGGCGGCGTCTTCGACGACGCCGACGGGTGCACCGTGGCCACGCGCCAGAGCAAATCGAAGAGCGCGGCCGCGGCCGCCGACCCGCGCGCCGACGGCGCGACGACGGCCGCGCGGCGCCGCAGCAATCGCAGCGCCTTCGCGGGGTCCGCGAACTGCTTCGCGGAGGCGTCGGTCGCATAATCCGCCAAAGCTTTCGCCGCCAAACCGCCCGCGGACGCCGCGCGTTCCCGGAACGCGCGCGTCGTCGCGAGGCGGTCCGCGGCGGCGAAGCACGCGGCGGCGTCGACGCGCCGGTCGGCTTTGGACTTTTCGAGCTGGGCTATGGCGAGCGCGAGGACCTTCGCGCCGAGCTCCCGCCACGGCGCGACGGGGTCCATGGAGGCCGGGTCGAGCTCCGGCGACGCGTCGACGCGGTCCGCGACGCAGCGCGCGACGAGCTTCACGAGCTCCGCCGCGCAGGTGCGGCCCGTGTCCTTGGCGCCGGGGGCCGACTTCTTGGCCTGGCGCAGCTCCTTGAAGCGCGCGTCGCAGAGGACGCGCCAGGCCTCGTCGCCGGGTCCTTCCCCTCGCTTCGCGAGCGCGCGGAGCGCCGCGGCGGCGTGCGCGCGCACGGCGGCGCCGTTCGGCGCCTCGAGGACGGCCTTGAGGGTCGCGAAGGCGCGCGCGCCGTAGCGGCCGCAGCCGTGGTCGCGGATCGCCGCGGCGAGGAGCTTGAGGAGCGCCGTGCGCGCGCGCTCGACGGACGCGTCGGACTGCGTGGCCTCG
>NW_008705575.1:678124-803423 GCF_000186865.1 Aureococcus anophagefferens
GGTCCGCCGCGGACATGTGCTCGAAGGCGCGGATGTCCGCGTCGGTGGGGGGATTGATCGCGGGGAAGTTCGCCTTGTCAGCGAACATCGACGGCACGGCCTCGCGCCAGAAGCGGTCCTGGGCGTGCGCTGCCAGTTGCTCTTCGTCATAGTTGCCGAGCCCTTTTCGACGTTTCAAGCCGACCTTGCTCGCTGTTACAAAGACTGTCCAGTGGCGGTGGTAATTATTCCAGCTGACGTTCATGTACTGCGACGACATCTCCGGCTTCGACTGGAGGACGCCGCCGATGTCGGCGTTCGTCGCGCGGCAATGGCTCAGCCCGAGCTTGGCGATCTTGGCGTTGTACGCCCGCGCCGCCGCCTCCTCGTCGTAAAAGTACGCGATGTGGACATCGTTGCCGTATTCGTCGCGATAAATGGCCGCCCATGGATTTTCTTGCCAGTGCCAACAGACCCCGTAGAACCGCGAGGAGAAATGCTTGCCGCGGCGGCCCGCGACGGCGTCGTCGCTCGTCGCGGCGGCGCCGGGCCGCTAACCGGCGCTCGCCGACGTCGTCGCGTCGGGCGCCGAACGCTCGGCGGCGGGCGCGCGCGCGGGCGCCTTGGTGCTCACCGGCGCGGCGTCGAAGTCGGAGTCGGAGGACTCGTCCTCGGAGGCCTCCGACACGCCCGTCGAGGGCGCGAGCGCGCGCTTCTCGCCGCGGGTGCTCGGCTGGCTGTTGGAGGAGCAGAGCCCGCAGACGAACGCTTCGTTGTCGTCGTAGTGTCCGTCCATGATGGGCATCGATTCGAAACACTTGGCGCACTGGTCCTCGTCATCGTCGTCGATGACGACGCATGCTGGCGGGGTGCTCGCGCGCCGAGGAGCTCGGCCCATCGCAGCAATCTCGGAGGCGAGACTTCTGGCTTTTGAAAATTGCACTTCACGTTCGGTTCAAGCTTTCGTCGCGTCAGTCCTGCCTGGCGCGGCGCTTCTCTTCGCCTCAGTCGCCCACGGAAAGATCGACAAAAAAAATAGCCCCCCTCATCGGTCGGTCCGGGGCAGCTCGCCGAGCGCGCCGAGCACGAAGATGACGATCGTCGCGTAGAAGAGGAGCTGGATGGAGCCGACGAAGCACTTGAAGGAGCCCATGTTGCCCTTGGCGATGGCCGTGCCCGTCCAGGGGCAGGTGTGGTCGAAGTCGAGGAAGGTCGCGTCGCACCAGTTGCAGTAGCGGCTCCCCGGCGGCTTGTAGGTCTTCGCCTGGTCGTTCCACGTCCACGCCATGGCGCACTCGGGCACGGCGTCGAAGCGCGGCAGCATGCCCGGGTTGCGCGTCGCCGTGGACAGGAGCGCGGCGAAGGTGAAGGCGACGATGCACGCGTAGACGACCTGGACCCAGACCGCGAGGCGGTCGCACCAGAGGAAGACCGCGAGCGCCGGACAGTAGACCGCGAGCGGGATCTGCGAAAAAAAAGGGCACGTCTCTGCGCGAGCGCCGGCAAAAAACGACAGGGACGCGGCCGGCGCGCCGTGACGAAGACGAGCATGGTCCAGTAGGGCCCGAGCATGGCCGTCGGCCGGCCCCGGGCGTCGCGCGCGAGCACGAGCATGTTGCCGACGAAGCGCTCGCGCGGCACGCCGTACCTCTCGAGCAGGAGCCGCCCGAAGTTGGGGTCCGTCACGTCCTGCGAGGCCTACGCCGCGAGTGTGTATCGGGCCGAGGAAGGCTGCCACATCGTGTGACGCCGCGGACGCGCCGTGGGCTCGATGATGGGATTCGGGCTCGTCGCGAAGACGATTTCGGGCTGCTTTTGAAGGCTGGCCTCCTCGTCGCCGTCGGGCGCCTCGCGCGCCATCGGCGCGACTTCGATGTCGAGAGACGGCGCCATGAGCGGCGCCCACTCGATGCTCGATATTTTTTGCCGCAGGAATGCATGGCTCAACGACTGGCTCAACGACGACTGCACTTTGGAGCTGCCCCGCATGGTGAGTGCTTAGAAAAAATGCACGCCATCGTCGCCGCGCTGCTCGTGAGTGCCTAGGAAAAATGCACGCCATCGTCGCCGCGCTGCTCGTGAGTGCCTAGGAAAAATGCACGCCATCGTCGCCGCGCTGCTCGTGAGTGCCTAGGAAAAATGCGCGCCATCGTCGCCGCGCTGCTCGCCGCGGCTGCACGGGCGCGGCCCAAGGTCGGCGTCGCTTACACGCGCAACGGCATCGGCGCGAACCGGACGGCGGCGCACCTGCGGCGCGAGCTGCGCAACGTCGTGCTGAGCGCCTGGTCCGTGCGCCGGCGCGAGACGCTGCCCCTGGCGCTCTTCACGGACGTCGACGCCGCGGCCGTGCACGCCGCGACGCGCGCGCTCTTGGGTTCGACGGAGAAGCTCTTCGACGTCGTGCTGCCCGACGGCCTCGCGTCCTTCGAGCCGCGCGACGCGCGCGAGCGCGCGCTGCTCTTCGCCGACGGCGGCGCGGACGTCGTCGCCCGGCGGCGCGCGAAGCTCCGGTCGCGCCTCGGGCGCCTGCTGAACCTCGCGCGCAAGCCCTGGGACCTCACGCTCTTCGTCGACGACGACACGTTCTTCTGCGGCGGCGCGCGGCCCGCGCCGGGCAAGCGGACGCCCCTCTCGGCGCTCCTGCACCGCCTCGCGCGGTCCAAGGCCTACGACGTCCGCGCCGGCGTCGAGCGACGGGAGTGTTTTTTCGCGCGAATGTCGCCCGAAGACGCGAAACAATCCGACCTCGTCGCGCTTGGTAGGTCCGCGCCCACGTCTTCGCCCGCGGCGACGACGAGGCCGCGGCGCGCCACGCGGCGAAGGAGTGCGTCTGGCGCCGCGCGGAGCACGTCGACTTCTCGGCCGTGCTCGAGGCCGGCTGCGCCGAGGAGGCGCGCGCGGCGCCGAGCGCCTGCGGCGGCGCCCAGGGCGGCGCGCTCGCGCTCGGCGGCGGCGCGCGGTCGCGGGCCTTCGCCCGGGACTGGGCCGACGCGTACCTCGCGCACTGGGCTGTGTGGAAATCAACCACTGGTTTGGGACGTGCCGACCAAACTTTGAAATTCCCTAGCTCTGTCAAATCGAAGTCGATTCGGCTGATTTTTGGACGGATCGATTGCTCTCGTCGAGTCTTCGAAGCACAGCGAAAGTGCTCGTGGCAAAGCATTCGAATACGCGCACATTGAAGTCGGGTTGAAGATTTGATTTCCACACAGGCACTGGGCCGCGAGGCGGCGCCGCTCGACGGCGCCGCGGAGCGCACGTTCGCCAGCGACCAGCGGCCGCTCCTGGACCTCATGGCGCGGCACTGCGGCGATCTGGGAGCGGGGGGAGCCTGGGCGAAGACGAAGCACCTGTGGACGCTGGGGCCCCTGCCGGAGACGATGAACGTGCGAAGCCTGGAAGGCCCCGCGTCGTGCGCGAGCCCGCTCTTCGGCCCGCTGCTCTTCATTCACCACAAGCGCTACGTCAACGGCGGCGGCGTGCGCGACGCGGCGGCGCGGCTCGACGGGCTCTGCGGCGCCGCGAGCCGGCCCGTCGACGACGGCGGCCGCTGCTGGCTCGGCCGGCGGCCGCGCGGCAACGCGTCCCGGGTGCGCTGCGGCTGGATGACGCCCAAGGGCGCCGCCGCGGGCGTCGAATTTTCCGATAAGTTTTAGAGCTCCGGACGCGAGGCCACGACGCGCGCCGCGGCGACGTTGCCGGAGTCGTCGGCCGCGCGGAGGTCGACGGCGCCGAACGCGGCCGGCGGCGCGCCGTGGAGGAGCTGCCAGGGCTCGTCGCCCCAGCGGAGACTCCAGGTCACGTCCGGCGCGATCCTGTCGAGGGTCGCGAGGTGCCAGCGGCCCGGGGACCAGGACACCTCGACGGCGCCCACGTTCCCGCGCGCGTCCGACGCGCCGCCGGAGAGGACGGCGACGCCGCCGACGACCGCCGCGGAGCTCAGCGTGACCGCCGGCGGCTCGTCGTCCACCGCATCGTGGACGAGCCGGAGGGTCGGGTCGAGCGTCGCGGGGAGGACGCCCATGTCCTGGAACACGTTCACCGTCAGCTGCTGCAGGTCGCGGTCGGGACCCCGCGCGTCCTCCTCGACGCGGATGTTGTACTTGTTCGCGCGCTGCGGGTCGTTGGCGTCGTGCGTGGCGTCCAGCGCCCAGGCCCACTGCACCGTGCCCGCCCCGAACGTCCACGCCTTCGAGGCCGGGTCTCGGAAATAGACCTACCAGATGTGTCGATTTCCCCTTCGTTGTCACGGTCAAAAATCTCTCTAAAATCGTCACGGCAAAAGGAAGCTGAAACGCACCAAATTGTGCGTCGCGGAGCCCGAGTCGAACGTCGCGCCGTGGTCCATGATGCACTGCACGTTGTCGACGGACGTCTCCGAGAGCTTCTGGAGCAAAGGCGGCGACGCGCCGTTGTCGACGACCTCGTCCCACTCGTGGCCCAGCACGCCGGCGAGCGCGACGCGCGTTTGTTTTCCCGTCCGCACGGCCGTGCCGCGCCACGCGCGGTGCGCGCCGAACCGCGCGCCGTCGAGGACGACGGGGTCGACGCGCTGCGCGTTGGCGGCGAACATGGTGCCCGTGAGCGCGTTCTCCGGCATCGCGCCCCGGGGGTTGACGGCCCGCGCGTCGCGGAACGTGCCCGTCCACTCGCCCGGCGCGTCGAGCTTCTCCAGCGACTGCGTCTCCTTGTAGATGACCATGGTCCGCGCGTCGCCCTTCGGGAAGCGCACGGCCCAGTAGGCCTCGTTCGCGCTCCAGAAATTCAGGTGCAAGCCCCTTGACCGCCAGCGCTCGAGGGCCTCGCGCTGCTCATAAGTCCAGTACTCGTCGTGCCCCACGGACACGTAGGCCCGGGAGCGCGAGAGGACGTCGTCCGCGGTCGCGGCATCCGCGAGATCCGCGCCCGCGCAGTAGTGGACGTCGTAGCCGTTCCTCTCCAGGAAGCGGATCGCCGCGAGCTCCGCCCCAAAGGGCGCGTTCACGCTCCGGTAGTCGCGCGTGATCACGGGCGTGTTCAGGCTCCGCTTGTAGGCCCGCTTCGTCGCGTGGCTCGGGTCCGACAGGTTCATGAATTGTTTGTCGAAGGGCTCGTGCAAAAAGGGATACGTGAAGGCGCCGTAGGTCGTGTAGCCGCCGTAGCCGTTGTACGCGTGCCACGTGAGGTCCGCGGTCTGGAACACGAGGTCGCCGCGTTTCCGCGACCGCACGACGAAGAACGCGAGCGCCGCGCGCGGCTCGCGGAGCCGGAAGCCGTCGCGGAGCGCGTTCTTCCCGCCGGCGCCGTAAGCGTGGGGCAGCGACCCGTCCGGCGGCAGGGCCGGGTCGCGGCCCGCGACGGCGTGCTGCAGGTCGACGGCCTTGGGCGACGCGTCGGCGCGCCAGCCGACGGCCTGATCGTCGAGGACCATGCGCGCAAAGTAGAGGCCCGACGTCGCGTCCGACGGGATCGCGAAGCTCGCGCCGACGGCCCAGGGCCCGCAGTCGTAGAGCGCCGTCGCCCGCTCCTCGAGGCACGGCGGCTGCGCGGCCGACAGCGCCGACGCGTCGGGCCGCAGCGCGAACTCGCCGACGCGCCGCGCGCCCTTGCCGCCGTAGTAGCCGAGGCGGAAGGCGTCCACGCGCCGCAGCCGCTCGCCGGCGTCGATCTTCATCTTGAGGTCGACGGTCTCGCCGGGCAGGGCCGACGACACCGTGATATAGCCGCGCACGGCGGGACAGCCGGCGCCGTTCACATCCCAGTGGTCCGACGCGCTGCCGGGCAGCAGGTTCTCCGCGACGATGTCGTTCGTTGCGGCAGCGGCGCGAAGCAGCGATGCGGCCAATATTGCAGCCCTCGATGCGCTCATAGCTCGCTCGATGTCGTTGGTTGCGGCAGCAATGCCGAGCAATGCGCCCAAAATTGCGGCCCTCGATGCGCTCATAACTCAGCCGCCGAGAAATGCAACTTGCCGGAAAGGTGGGTGCAACATGGTCGGTGGCAACCTGGTCAACTTGAAGAGTGGCTTACCCGAAGCAATGCGCGGAGGCCAACTTAGATTGACGCAGCGCTCTCGGTCTAGGCGCAGGTCATCGCGGGGACGGAGAACGTGGCCGCGTACAGCGGGATCGTGCAGGCGAGGTGCGTGGCCCGCGCCGCGCCGGGCGCGAGGAACGCGAGGTCGACGCGCTCGCCCGCGGCGCCGCGGACCGTGACGTGGACGCCCGCGTCGTCGTAGGCGATCGCCTCGACGCGGTCGTTGCTGACGGCGATCCACTTGGCCGTCTCGCCGAGGAACGCCCAGCCGTTGGGCAGCACGGGAGCGACGGTGTGGATCTCGAAGGTCCACTCGTCCGTCGGGGCGACGCGGAGGGGCCGGTCCCTCGAGAAGGCGACGGGCGCGTCCGTGGCGTTCGCCTCGAAGGCGACGAGGTCCCCGGCGCAGGGCGCCGGCGCGCCCCGGCAGAGCGCGTCCGGCGCCACGACGATCTTTTCCGTGGTGTTGGCGACGAAGAGGTAGCGGTAGTGGAGGCCGTCGACGACGGCGGACGTCGCGAGGATCGGCCCGGACGCGAGCGCGGGGTCGGACCCCGCGAGCCCCGCGCGCGCGCGCAGCGCGGCGTCCAGGTACGTCGCCGGCCCGTCGGCCTGGAGCAGCTTCCCGTCCGCGGCGCACGACTTCAAAATCAGCGCGACGTCGGAGCCGTCGACGGGGTCGCTCGGCGCGACGGGGCCGGAGAGCGTCGACGCCGCGGCCTCGAGGCGGTTGTGCGGCTCGTGGGCCCCGGGGTAGCGCGGCGCGCCGCGCGTCGCGGGCAGGCTCCAGAAGTTGTCCTTCGTCGGCGTGACGCCGATGGCGCGCGCGAAGATGGAGCTCAACCCGAGCTGCCACTGGCCGTCGCCCGCGTGGTAGTCGCCGCTCGCGCGGGCCTGCGTCACGGCCTGGAGCTCGACGCTCTGGAGCATGTGGCGCGACCACGACATGCAGTACTGGATCGTCACGTCGTGGCGCAGCGCCGCGTCGTTCATCGCCGCGAGCCAGTCGCGCGCGAGCGTCGCGCTCTCGAGCGGCGCGGCCATCGCCGAGAACTCGTTGAAGAGCCAGTCCTGCTCGTAGGTCGCCAGGCCCCAGTCGTCCGCCGCCGTGCCGATGAGATGATCCCAAAAAGCCGGATCGTCGGGGAAGGCCCAGCTGCCGCCGTGCTTGCCGCCGCGCACGTCTTCGATGATGAAGTCGAAGTCGCCGCCGTTCTGCTTCGCGTAGACCGTCTCGCCGCTCCAGTAGCGGTTGTGGGCGACGATGGGCCAGCCCGTCGCGTCGCGCACGTGGCGCATGCCGCTGGGGAAGACGTCGGGCCGCGCGGTCCAGTTCGTGACGCCGCCCGTGTCCGTCGCCTGGTAGTACCACCAGCTGTCGAGCAGCACGTAGCGGTAGGGGATGCCCGCCGCTTCCGCGTAGGCGTGGACGTCGAGGATCGTGTCCTCCATGGTCTTGTTCTTCTCGGAGCCGTAGTAATAGAACGCGCCGTTGTCCGTGGAATAGCCCAGGTAATTCACCGTGAAATCCGCCTCGGCGACGACCCGGTCCTTGCCGTAGCGGCCCAGCAGCGCGGCGCCCCACGCGTCCATGGCGCCGTTGACCCCATCCTTCGAAAAGTGCACGATGGTCTCGACGACGTGGCCCGCGGGCACGGCCTTGACGCGGCCCATGAGGCCGTAGGTGAGGGCCCCGTCGTCGTCGAGGACGTGATTGACGCTCATGAAGCTCGACGCCGCGGAGACGACGGCCGCCGCGTCGTCGTCGAAGAAGCAGACGGGGCCCGTGTCCTCGAGGCCGCCGGCGAGGTCCGTGAGATTGCTCGTGTTGCCGACGGCGGCCCGGGACCCGAGCATGTCGCCGCGCCAGTGAACGAAGCCGCGGTCGCCCCGAACGCGCAGCGACGGCCAGCCGCTGACGACGTCGTCGGCGTCCTCGAGGCCCGTGCCGTCGAGGCCCGCGGGGAAGCGCTGCGCGAAGATGACGGCGGACGCGTAGGCGCGGACCTCGGTGACGAAGGGCGACCCGCCGGCGTCCCAGCTCACGGCCGTGGCCTCGTAGGCCCCGAAGCCGTCGGCGCCGGTTGTCCGCGTGGTGTGGACGTGCTTGAGCGTCTTCTCCGCGAGCGAGTAGGCCGCGCCGTCGGAACGCACCTTGACGTCGCCGCCGCGGAACCACGCGCTCCCGCCGAAGCGCAGCTCGAAGGCGCCGTCGTCGCTCACGGACACGTCGAGCGCCTGGCTCGCGCCGATGGGCTTCAGGGACGCGAGCTGGGCCGACGCGCCGGCGACGAGGCAGAGCAATAGCATTGAACGCGATGACGGAGATTGCATTCTTGTCGGCAGCCCCATTCCGTTCTTCCTTTGGTTCAACGACTGGTTCAACGACTGCTGCGCAAAAAGCATTGGCCGCCCGAATGGGACGCTGAGCGACGATCAGTCGGAGGCAAAAAGCATTGGCCGCCCGAAAATGGGACGCTGAGCGACGAGGTGCAAGGCTGGGCAACCATAAGTTTCTGGCGTCGTCGCAACGTCGCGCCGTGCATGAGCGCGGGCGGCGTCGAGTTCTCCTCCGTACCCACCAAGGAGCAGAAGCCCATGGAGGTGCGCTCCGGCGACGTGGGCAACCCCTTGCTCGTCGCGCCCGAGGACGTGGAAACGCCGACGACGCTCGACGCCGCGCCGGCGCCGGCGCCCGGCGGCACGCTGAGCCGCGCCGTCGTCGCGCTCGTGCGCTGCATGGTCGGCCCCGCGGCGCTCTACATCCCCAAGGGCTTCAGCGACGCCGGCATCGGCGGGTCGCTGGTCTGCATCGTGGTCGCGAACGTGCTCTTCGCGTTGGGCATCAGCCGCCTCGTCGACTGCTGGCGCCACGCGCGCGACGAGGGCCTGGACACGGCCCACGGCATCCAGGGCCTCGCGCGGCGCTTCGCCGGGCCGCGCTGCGACGTGTTGGTGCGGTTCTGCGTCGCGGCCATGCAGTGCGGCGACTGCGTGACCTACTTCATCTTCGTCGCGGAGAACGCGGGCGATTTGCTCGGGTCCCGCGCGCCGTCGCTGGCGATCCTCATCGCCGCCATGGCCGTCTTCGAGGCGCCGCTCTCGCTCACCACGAAGCTCCAGAAGCTCCACTTCCTCAACGCGCTGGGCAACGCGCTCGTCGCCTTCGCGCTCGTCGTCGTCGCCGCCTACGCGTTGAAGACGCTCGCGCGCGAGGGCCCGCGCGCCGACGTGACCTACGGCTTCGCGCCGCTCGGGTCGACGCTGACGTTCGCCGGGATCACCGTCTTCGCGTTCGAGGGGACCGCGCCCATCGTCGTCCCCGTCTGCGACGCGACGGCGTCGAAGCACCGGGGCCGCATGACGGCGCTGACCGTGGCGACGGTGGCGTCCGTGGCCGCGGCCTACGCCTGCTTCGGCATCGTCTGCTATTTGGCGTTCGGCGACGAAGTGAACGTCATCGCGTCGCAGTCGCTGCCGTCGACGCCGTGGCCGGGCGACGCCGTGCGCGGCGTTTATGTCGTCGTCGTGTTGCTGACCTTCCCCCTGCAGCTCTTCCCCGTGACGGACATGTTCGACGCGTCGGGCGAGCGGCCGCGGGCCGCGGCGGCGTCGCGCGTCGGCCTCGTCTTCTTCCTCGCGGCGCTCGCCGTGGCCTTCGAGCACAAGCTCGACCACGTCGTCTCCCTGCTCGGCGCCCTCGCCTGCGCGCCCCTCGGGCTCATCGTCGGGCCCTGGATGCACCTGTCCATCGCGGCGTCGGCGCGCGACCGCGCGCTCGACTGGCTCTCCATCGCCGCGGGGAGCGTCATCGCGGTCGCGACGACGGCGAACGCCGTCGCCACGTGGCGCAGCGCGTCGTCCTAATGTTAGCACCGCGTCGGGCTCGGCGGGGGCGAGCTCGTCTCGCTGCTGATGTCGTCGCCGCCGCCGTCCCACTCGCAGGGCTCGATGGAGCCGCCGCCGTCGACGTGCGCGTCGAGCGACGCCGGCGACGAGTCGTCGTCGTCCTCGTCCTCCTCGGGGATGGGCGCGTGGGTCGGCCGGCGGTCGTCGCCGGCGCCGTCGGGGTGCTCCGGCGACGGGCCGCCGTAGGCCAAACCGTGGAACTCCTCGCAGACGCGGTACATTTTTTCCGTGAGCGCCTCGTAGCGCGCCTTCTCCGCGCCGAGCTCCGCGAGCTCCGCGTCCGCCGACGCGAGCGAGCTCCGCATGCGCCGCTCCTGCTCCTCGAAGGAGCAGTTCAGGTTCGTGAGCGCGCGCCGCAGCGACTCGCGCTCGACGAGCGCGGCCCGGCCCTCGGCCGCCGCGGTCTCCGCCGCCGCGAGCCGCGCCCGGAGCTCCTCGGCCTCGGACCGCGCGCGCGCGGCCTTGTCGACGGCGTCCTCGACGAGCCGCCGCGTCGGCGACGCCGGCGACCGGTCGCCGTCGTCCCGCTCCGGCCGCGGCGCGCGCAGCTCCGCGTGGAGCGACTGCACCTCGCGCTCGAGGGCCAGGCGCGCGCCGCGCTCGTCGCGGAGGCGCGTCTCCGTCCGCGACAGGCGCTGGTGCACGCGCACGAGCTGCGCGTGCAGCAGGCTCACGAGCCGCTCGTCGGCGTCACCGACCATGGCGCGGCCCGCGATGCCGATGGCGCGCGTGGACGACGCGCCGGAGGCCTGGTCGATGCCCGTGCCGTCGCCGTTCGACGGCGAGACGACGGTCGCGGGCGCGTCGATCGCGCGCGAGCCGTCGAGCGGGCCCGTCGCCGCGGAGGCAGCAGATCGGTGGCTTCCGACTCGAGGGCTGCCGCGCCATTTGTTGCGGCAGCATCGGGCGACGCTGCCCGTCCCGTGCGTGGTCCGCGCGCGTTGCTTCTTCACAACGCGCGCGCGCGCGTATAACCGCGCCGCGCCGCCGCCGCGCGCCGCCGCGCCGGCGCGCCATGCGGTCGCTGGCGGACGTGACGCGTCTGGTCTTCACGGCCCACTACGTCGTCTCCGCCTGCCTCTGCGCCGCGGCCTTCCTCGCCGAGCCCGACGCCTTCCTCGCGGCGCTGCTCGGCCTCGCGCTCGTCGGCACGTCCTTCTGGCTCTACGGCGCGCGCGAGTCGAACGCGAGCGTATCGCACGTCCGCGGCCTCGTCGCGCTCGACGCGTGCGTGGCGCTCTCCTTCGTCGTCGCGGCCTACCGCGCCTGGCACGCGCCGGAGAGCGACGACTCCTCCGATGGCGCGCCGAAAGCCGTCGTCGCCGCTCCAAAAAGGAAGAAGGCCCGCGAGACGAAGAAGCACAGGTGATATAAGCTTCTTTTCTTAATGGCGTGGGGAGGTGTGGAGCGGCGGCCAAAAGAAGCGCGAGGGCGAGTGGCGAGTGGGGCAGGTGTGGGTCGCGCAGAGCGATTTTGGATGCGTCGAAGCGCGGATGGTTCAACTTTGAATGCTTCTTGACGTTGCCTTTCAGACGCTATCTCACAGCCGGAAACGTCCAGCCTCGACTGACACCGGCGCTGAAGCAGCGCATCTCCGGCGCATCTGCAACCGCGCGCAGCCTCTCGCCATGTCGCTGAAAGCCGTCGCCGCCATGATCACGCCCGGCGTCGCCGTCAAGGCCATCACGGTGCCCATGGCGCTCGCCGGCGTCGCCCTGAGCTCGGACGCGCTGCACGGCAACATCTCCAAGGGCTTCCGCGAGACGTTCGGCTTCGGCCGCTGGTTCGCGCCGCTCGTCGGCGTCTACGAAGGCGCCGTCGCGGTCCTGCTCTGGTACAACGGCGGCGCACACCGCGCGCTCGCGCTGCGGATGCTCGCCGTCGTGCTAGGCGGCGTCAACTACGCGCACCTGGTCTGCGAGGGCAACCCGGGCGGGTGCGTGGTGCCGCTGGCGCTCAACGCCCTCGCCGTCGTCGCGCTCCAGGACCTGACGGGCGGCGGCTGGGCCGACGTCGCCAAGGCCCAGGCGCTGCTCGGCGTCGCCGGCGCGGTCGTCGGCGTCGTCGTGTCCGCGCTCTCTCCCGGGAAGCCCAAGGACGAGTAGGGTCGGCGCGCGCTTTTTAATCTCGGGCTAGTAGTCGGACAGATCGTCGCTGGAACGCGAACGCGACGACCCGCGCGACGACGGCCAGCGCGGGGAGCCCGCCTCGAACGCGTCGGAGAAACCGCCGTCGTCCGACGACGGCCAGTGCGGGGAGCCCGCCTCGAACGCGTAGGAGAAGCCGCCGTCGTCGCGCGCGTCGCGCCGCTTGCTCGGCCGCTTCGAAAGCGGATCGGCGTCGCCCTTCGTCCAGCGCGCGGCGCGAGGCCCGGCGTGCGCCACGAGCGCGTCGTAGAAGGCGCGCGTGTCGCGCGCGCCGCGGACGGACTGGAGCTGGAGGTGCCAGCGCGCGTGGCGGCCCGGCACGCCGCGGGGCGTGATCGTCACCGTGCCCGTGCGCTCGGCAGGGTCGAGGTAGGACGGGCTCGACGCCGCCGCGGACTCGTCGAGCTCCACGTCGAAGTCGTCCAACACGAGCTTCTTCAGCGGGCCGTCGGCCGTCGTGCCGCCGCCCTGGATCACGAAGGGGTCCGCGACGCGCCCGCCGTGCGAGTTGACGCAGGCCGCGTGGCGGCAGTAGAAGAGGGCCGCGTCGCCGGAAACGCCGCGGAGCGTCACGTAGGAGTAGTGCCAGCTGGAGCCGCCGGCGACGCGGCGCGTCCGCTTCCGCATGTAGCCCCGGAAGAGGCACGGCGCGGCGAGCCGCGAAGCGTCCGCGGGCCCCGCGTAGACGTGGCGCTCGCGCGCGCGCGTGTTGAAGACGTAGCGCCGCAGCGCCGACGTCGCCCGCCGCGCCACGTAGAAGGCGTGGAGCGCGTTGGCGACGCGCGTCGCGAGGATCGTCCGCGCCGCGCCGTCGCTGCTGAACAGCGTCGTCGCGACGTCCCACTCGAAGTTGCTGTCGTTGCGGAGCTGGCGCAGCGCCTCGTCGATGAGCCGGCGCGTCGCGGCGCGCTGGCTGAGCGCCTCGACGGTCCCCGCGTCCCGCTCGCCGTCGACGATGGTCCGCGCGGCCGCCGCGAGCGACGCTCGTCGCCGAGAGTGGACCGAAATCACCGAAGCGCTCCCTGTCGGCGACGTCGGCGACGCGCCGGCGCCGTCGCGGACGCCGTCGCTCAGGTCCATGATGGGCACGTAGAAGACCGCCTTGCCGCGGAGCTGCTCGAGCCGCGCGAGCCGCGAGAGCCCGACCGCGTCGTCGTCGCGCGCGGCCTCGACGGCCTGGCGGACGGCCCGGTGGCTCCGCTTGCGGCGCACGGTCCGCGTGACCTCCTCGAAGCTCCGCTGGCGCGCCGCGGTGCCCGCGGCGAGGTCCGCGAAGGACTCGGGCCCCAGGCTCTCGCGCGCCCCGTCGGCCGCGCGCGGCGTGAGCAGGCTCCCGCGCGACGGCCGGCGCGCGAGCGCCGGTTCGCGCGGCGAGTCGCCGGGCGCCTCGGGGATCTTCTCCAGGAGGTCCTTGACGCCCAGGCGGACGTCGGAGACGATGCAGCGGCGGATGCGGAAGAGGATCCTGTCGCGCTTCGGCGGCCGCAGCTTCTTAAAGGCCGAGAGCTCGCTCATCGCCAAGCTCAGCTGCTCGAGGGGCGTGAGCGCGCGCGACGGCGCCCGGAGCTGCGCCGCGACGTCCGGCGCGTCGGGCGCGCGCGAGAGCCGCAGCGACAGCTCGAGGACGCCCGCCGGCGGCTCGTCCGCGGGCGCCCACGCGCCGTCCGTGCGCACGGCGCCGTCGAAGCAGAGGACGGGCCCGCCGCCGTGGCCCACGAAGGCCGCGTCGTCGTCGAGGACGCCGACGGTCCCGGAGACGATGCCGAAGCGCGCGCGGTCCGCGGGCGACACGTCGTGGGACCCGCGGCCGTAGCCGGCGACGAGCGCCGCGAAGTCCTGCGCGCGGATGGACCAGGCGCCGAGGCGCGGCGCTTTTTTGCCGTAGACCCGCTTCTTCAGCCGCAGCGCGTCGTCGACGCGGAAGCTGATGTTCGCCGCGAGGTCCGGGCACGGCAGCCGGAACTGCTCGCAGAAGGCCGCGAAACCGCCGCCGGCGGCGACGGCCGGCCCCCGGGCCGTGCGGCTCGCGAGCTCGCGGACGCGCACGGCGACGACGGGCCGCGCGGGCCGCCGGGGCGCGCCGTCGCCGCGCGGCGGCGCGCGCGTCCATTTCGCGACGCGACACGACGCGCGGTTCGGGAAGTCGCGCCGGGGGAGCGCGCGCGCGACGGCGTCCTCCGCGACGGCGCGCTTGAAGCGCCGGTAGTTGAGCTCGCCGTTCGCGGTCTGCGCGGCGCCCTCGCAGCCCTCGGCGTGCAGGGCGTCGACGCGCACGACCGCGGGCGGGCCCGGCCGCCGCGCGAGGACCCGGAGCAGCGCGGCGAAATCGCGGCGGCCGAACGAGAAGTTCGCGCGCGCGCGCTCCGCGTAGCAGAGGAACGTCGGCTCGTAGCCGTCGAGCGCGTCGTGGGTCATGTAGCAGCCGCCGAAGGTGCACTCGACGCGGAGCATGACCTCGTCGTCGCACGCGGCCGAGCCGTCGTCGCGCGAGAGCCACGCGGCGACGCGCATCGACGTCACGCGGTAGCCGTCCGCGGGGTAGAGCGTCCGTAGCAGCCGCGTCGCGACCCAGCCGAGGATCAACGGGGCGGCGCACGACGCGGCGGCGAGCGCCAGCGCGAGCGCGACGAGCGCCCAAAGGCTCCGGGAGACGAGGCACAGGCACGAGGCGAGGAGCGGCGAGCAAAAGAGCGCGAGCGTGAAACGGTCGACGGCGCCGCGTTTTATGGTGTCCTCGTGGTGGATGCGTCGTGGGGGTGGTCCATCGTGTAGTTTAGGAGGCACACCTTTTTGGGCTCGACCGTCCTCGAAGTCGAGCGGTCGGCCCGGTGGGTGCGACCGTGCTTCTTCTCGAAGAGTAGCCACACGCGACGCGGCGCGGTCGGGCAGCGCCGCCCTCGTGGCGACGAGGTGAAGTCGGAACAGGCGCTCGCGGCGCTCGCGGCGTGAAGACGCCGTCGAGCGCCAAAGGCAAAATTCACAATCGCTCAAAAACCGCATCCTAAGCCCCCCTCTACCTCCTCTAGAACATCGCGTTCATGTCGTTCTCCATGCCCGCCTCGGCGGCTCATTCCTTGCGCCAGGCAGGCTTCGCGTTCAAGAACGCCAGGCACCAGACCGCGAAGGTCGGCGCGGAAAGGAACGCGGCGGCGACGTCGCGAAGGCCAAGCACGACTCGCCCGCGCGCAAGCGCAGCATCTCGGGCTCGGGCGACGACGCGGCGTAAAGATTGTTAGGCTATACTTGCGCGTCGAGGCGCGCGAGCTCGTTTGTAGCTTTCTGGTAGCCCTTGGCAGCGGCGCGCTCGAACCAGTATCGGGCTTTGCCGAGGTCGACTTCCGTGCCTCCTCCGTCCCTGTAAGAAATGCCAAGGCAAGTCTCTCCAGAGGTTAGACCTTGATTCGCCGCGAGCACGAAGTACCGGAACGCCTCTTCAAATCTGTTCTCAGAATGAAGTAAAATCCCTAAATTGTTTTGCGCGGTCGCGACGCCGCGATCTGCGGCCGCGCGATACAGCCGCTCCGCCTTCTTCTTGTCCAGCTTGACGCCACTTCCAGTCATGTACAATGCCGCAAGGTGTGCCATCGCAGCCACGTCCCCGAGCTCCACGGCGCGCCGGTAAATCTTCGCGGCTTTCTTATCGGATTTCACGAGGCCGAAGTCACCGCGGCAGTACGCATTTCCCAAAAACGAAACCGCTTCCGGCACCTCGTTCTCCACATGGCGACGAAGACGCGCGAGGTCTTCTGCATCGGTTGTGCGCGGTAATCGACAGAGGGGACACGCGTTTCCGATCTTGTCCTCGCACGATTGGCAGACCTTTCGGCAGCAACAGACGCGAAGCACGCCCGGAGTATTCACTTCCCACTCCTCGAGGCAGATCGGGCACCGCGAGCCGTACCGCGCCGACGTCGGCTCGGGCTCCGGATTCGCCTCGCGCCGCACGCGGGCCGCCTCGTGTTCCGCCGCGATGCGCGCGCGGATTACGTCGGCGTCCGACCGAGGCGCGGGGCCGTAGACCGGGAGCGACGGCGGGGGCGTCGGCGCTTCCGCCCGCGCCGCCTCCGCCGCGCGCTCGTCCCGGATCTTCTTGCACGCCTTCCGGTGGCCTCGGTCGCGCCAATCGATGCGTTGACAATCCGTCGAACAGTAGGCCGTCGTGCCGCAACCGGCGCAAGGCCGGGCATCCTTCTTCCCGCAAATCGTGCATATGTTGAGCGCCAGCTTCGTACGGGTTTTTCGCGCCTCGTACTCTCGCTTCTTCTTCATCAATTCCGGGTCCATGATCTCTGACCGCGCGCGTCCTCTTCGCTCTCTGCGACGTCTCCTCTAGCTCGATCGGCGCAAAATCGCTCAAAATCTTACCTCAGGGCTAGCCCACCTCAAGAGGCGTCTCTAGATAGAGCATCGCGTTCATGTCGTTCTCCATGCCCGCCTCGGCGGCGTCGTCCTCCTTGTGCCAGGCGGGCTTCGCGTTCAAGAACGCCAGAATCCAGACCGCGAAGGTCGGCGCAGATAGGAACGCCGCGACGACGACGCCAAGGCCAAGCACGACTCGCCCGCGCGCAAGCGCAGCATCTCGGGCTCGGGCGACGACGCGGCGTGAAGATCGTTAGGCTATACTCGCGCGTCGAGGCGCGCGAGGTTCCTTGTCGCTGACTCGTGGCCCTTGGCAGCGGCGCGCTCGAACCAGTATCGGGCTTTGCCGAGGTCGACTTCCGTGCCTTTTCCGTCCATGAAACAGCAGCCAAGGTTATTCTCTCCAGGGTTAAAGCCTTGATCAGCCGAGAGCGCGTAGTACCGGAACGCCTCTTCAAATTTTTCCTCAGACTCAAGCAGACTCCCTAAACAAACCTGCCCGACCGCGTCGCCCCGATCTGCGGCCATGCGATACAGCCTCTCCGCCTTCTTCTTGTCCAGCTTGACGCCCAACCCCTTCTCGTACAATATCCCAAGGCAATTCATCGCGTCCACGTTCCCGAGCTCCACGGCGCGCCGGTAAATCTTCGCGGCTTTCTTATCAGATTTCACGAGGCCGAAGTCACCGCGGCAGTACGCATTTCCCAAAAACGTAATCGCTTCCGGCACCTCGTTCTCCACATGGCGACGAAGACGCGCGAGATCTTCCGCATCGTCTTCTGGGCACGGTATGCGACAGAGGGGACACGCGCCGGCGCCGATCTTGTTATCGCACGATCGGCAGACCTTTCGGCAGCAACAGACGCGAAGCACGCCCGGAACATTCACGTCCCACTCCTCGAGACAGATCGGGCAACGCGGGCCGTACCGCGCAGACAGCGGCTCCCGCTCCGGGTTCGCCTCGCGCCGCGCCCGCGCCGCCTCGTGCTCCGCCGCGATGCGCGCGCGGACCTCGTCGGCGTGCGACCGCGGCGCGGGGCCGTAGACGACCTCCTCCGGCGGCGACGGCGGCGCCTCGGCCCGCGCCGCCTCCGCCGCCCGCTCCGCACGGATCTTTTTGCACGCCTTCCGGTGGCCGCGGTCGCGCCAGTCGATGCGTTGGCAGTCCGTCGAACAGTAGGTCGTCGTGCCGCACCCTTTGCAGGGCCGGGCATCCTTCTTCCCGCAAATCGTGCATATGTTGAGCGCCAGCTTCGTACGGGTTTTTCGCGCCTCGTACTCTCGCTTCTTCTTGATCAATTCCGGGTCCATGATCTCTGACCGCGCGTCCTCTTCGCTTGAGCTCATAGATCGTCTCTCCTCGCTCGCGGGTCGAACAAGGCGCTCGCTGTTTTGCCTTGTCCACAAGTGTGGATATTTTTTGCAGACGCGGAGCCGCGCTCAACCTCTAAGGCGAGCCGTTCTAAAGTCGCGCAACACATCGCCGGCATCGTCGATGGCCCGGCGTTGCGTGCTGCTCCTCGTCGCCCTCGGCGGCGCGTTCGCTCGCAAGGAGATCGACCTGAACAAGCTCGACAAGGAGTACCGCGCCGACGACGACGACGCCGCCTGGGAGACGGCGGCCCAGAAGCGTCGCCGCGAGGCGGCGAAAGCGGCGGCCCCCGGCGCCGGCTTCCCCGGAACGGGCGCGCCGGGCGAGACGATCTCGAACGACGTCATGCAGGAGATGATCGCGCGGGCCAAGGCGAACGGCAAGTTCACGCAGGGCGGCACGGGCGGGCTCGGCGCGGCGGCGCCGCCGACGGACGACGACGACGACGGCGACGATGCCGCGAAGCTCCCGTTCGACGCGGAACCCGACGGCGTTTGGAAGGACGCCGACAACTCGATGAAGCTGATGTCCGCGTTCCTCCGGGACGGTCAGTGCGACGACGTCGCCTGCTGCGCCGAGGCCACGCGGCTGTTCGTGGCGCTCCTGCGCACGGGCGGCGTGACCCAGCTCATGCCCAAGTGCATGGCGCCGAACGAGCTCCTGCTCGTGCTCCAGGGGTCGTCCGCCGCGGCGTCTTCTTTTTTTCAGGCGGACCGCATCACCGATCGTCCACGTAGGTCGCAGATCTCGCAGATGGGCCAGATCACCGACTTCTTCCTCGAGCGGCCCGAGATCGGCTTCGTGCAGCACGGCGGCACGCGCCACTACCCGAACGGCACGACGGGCCCCATTCCGCCGCCGACGCCCCGGCCCGCGCCGCCCAAGAAGAAGAAGCGCCGGAAGAAGAAGAAGGCCGCCGACGAGGCGCCGGACCTCTAGGCGGGGAGGCGGGAAGGAGTACTTAGTAATATGTGTCAAAACCAGAGCGCACGCGCGTCCACAAGAGGAGCGTCCTCTAGAGCTTACGCAGGTGCTCGGCGCAGAACCAGCAGAGGAACGAGGGCCGTTTCCCTCTAAAGCCGCCGCCGGCGGAGGGCCGAGTCGTCTCCGCCGCGCGCTGGAGCGCGTCCGCGACGTCGCGGAGCCCGCGGCCGTCGGCGAGCTCGAGCGGGTTCGTATCGGGCGGCGCCGCGAGGACGAGGTGCGCGACGTCCGCGCCGAAGACCTCGACGAAGGCCTGCCCGGAGGTCCTCGGCGTCGACGGCGTACCAGAGCATGGACCGGCCGCGGCCGTCCGGGTGCGCGCAGAGCGCGGAGCTCCCGAGGATCGCGCTCGTCGACCGGAGCCGCTCGCGAAAGGCGCGCGCGTCGGCCTCGCTCTCCAGCGGCAGCAGCTCGAGCGCGCGCGAGATGAGGTCGTCGCTGCGGAACGAGCGGCCCGTCGTCGATCCGTCCGCGGAGATCGTCACGTCGATCTTCGGCCAGATCGCCCGCTCGCGGCGGCCGCGCGCGGCCTCGCTCCGCGCCCGCGCCAGGTCCGCGGCGCCGTCTTCGTCCTCCGCGATGACTCGGAAGCCCTTGCGCGTCGAGGGCGTTTTATCTTCCGGCGGCGAGGGCTTTGGCTCGGGAAACCACCAGTTCATGTTCATGATCCAGCGCGACGTCATGGGCGCTTAAGCTCTGAGTTAGAGCGTCAGATGAGCTCGTCCGCGATATGTTCTTCGGTCTTTTGCTACGACGCACCGGTTTTGGCCCTCGCCGCGTGTCGGCGCCGCAGGCTAATTTTGCCACTAATCGGCGATCTTGGATAGCTGTATTTGAGAGGAGAGAGACGCGGGACTCGACCGGCTGTGCGCGACCATGAGCGCGGGCGAGAAGCGAAAACGGGACGCGGCGCCCGTCGTCACCGTGAAGCGCCGCGGCAAGGCGTGCTCGTCGCGGTTCTTCGGGGTTCGTTGGCATGATCGAGATGGCAAGTGGCGAGCTATGTACACCGACGAGAAAGGCAAGCTGATCCACATCGCGTACTTCGACGACGAGGAGGCGGCGGCCCGCGCCTACAACGCCAAGATCGCCGATCTCGGCCTGAATCGGAGGACGAACTTGGAGTTATTGGGGGTGCTCGTCGAGAAGCCGGCCAGTTCGTCCGAGTTCCACGGCGTCAACTGGCACATACAAAGGGAAAAGTGGCAGGTCCGAGTGTACCGCTCCAAAAGGTGCGGCCTCGACGGCGGAGATCAGGACCTCGGCCGCTACGATGACGAGCGTTCCGCGGCGCTCGCGGCCGACGCCTTCCGCCGCGTCGCGATGCCGGGCCACGAGCCCCACAAAATCAATTTTCCCACGCTCCCGGAGCTCACGACGCAACGCCTCAAGACGCCGACCGAAGTCATCCTCACCCTCGACTTCAACGGGACGCGCCGGACGATCCGCGGCCGTTTCACCGAGGTCAAATACGACCCGTCGGTGCAGAACCGCTCCGCGTGGTCGTACCGCGTGGAGTTCGAGGGTCACGAGGAGGAAGCCGCGGCCCTTGGACTCGAGACGCGGCCCTGGCCCAGAGTCTGGGACACGCTCGTCGGCGACGACTCGAAGTTCGTGAGCTGCACCTTGGCGCCCGACGAGAAGAAGAAGAAGCGCGCGCGCGCGTAAGCAGTTTTGTCCTCTCGGCAGAGGCCTCTCGATAGATGAGGAAGCCGACGTCTATCTACGATTAGAATTAGACGATGAAGAAGAGCTCCTGAGCGATGGTAACGCGCCTTGAGAACTCGGCCAATCGAAGCAACCACTATCGAATTTAGGCCGGGCACCCGTGCAGGGCCGCGTTGTGCTCGTGGACGGGGGTGCAGCCGCGGAAGAGGAGCTGGCCGTAGTTGCCCTGGTGCGCGGCGATCATGGCCAGGGAGCCGTCGTACTTGACGAGGCGCAGCGCGGGCGCGTCGACCTTCCAGGGCGACCAGGTCGCGCGGCTGCCCATGACGCCCGGCGCGCCGTCGCAGCGCGCGCGCCCCACGCAGCACATGTCGTGCGGCGCGCCCGCGGGCACCTCCGTGACGTTGTCGTAGTCTCCCACGTTGCGGATGCGCCGGAGGTCGTCGCGGCTCCAGCGCGGGAGCCAGAGCTGGTTCGCCTTGACGGCGAGCGCGGGCAGGTCCACGGGGTGCGCGAGGGGCTGCATGCGGTGCGGCGACACGTAGTGGCCCTCGTCGACGACGGCGATGACGCGCCGCGCGTCGCGGACGTGGAGCACCTTGGCAGGATAATGGTGATTCAACGTCGCCTCAACGTGAGTGTTCCGCGCGCGCGCGTTCCAAAAAAGCATCCACGCTTCGAGGACGCTCCGAGGGATGATCGCTCGTCCAAAAATCAGCCGAAACGAGTGGAAAGCGGTCGAGATAGGGAGCCTTTGAGGTTGGGGATTTCGCACCTGGTCCGCCTCGCTGTAGTAGACGTAGTGGAAGGGCGCCCAGGCCTTGGCGCTCTTGAGCTTCTCGCGGACGCGCGCGACGGTCAGCGCGCCGAGGAGCGACCTGCGTCCGGCGGACGGGTTCGCCGCGCGCCGCTCGGCGAGAACGACTCGCGCCGGCGCGCGCGGCTTGAAGAAGCGGCCGCGCTTCTGGCTGTCGAGGTGGCAGTCGCTCAGGAGCACGTCGAAGAAGGGCAGGCCGCTCGACGTCCGCGCGAAGGCCGCGTCCGCCGCGGAGCACGTCGACAGCACGACCTGCGCGGACCCGCTCGACCCGGTTCGTCCCGCGGGGGGTACGCGGCGCGCCGCGCGTGCGGCGTCAGCGCCGCGTGGACGCTCCAGAACGTCGCGTTGAGGACTGCGCGGGGGGTCGATCTTACGGTCAGTCGAACGTCGAGAGCCGCGCCGCGCCCGCGCAGTGGCGGCGCATGGCCGGCGCGGACGAGCCCGTGTTGCAGGAGGCGGATTTCGCGCCGCCTGGGCAGGAAAAGAGTGCGAAATGTCCAACTTTGGAGGCTCCTATCTCGGTCGATTTCCACTCGTTTCGGCTCATTTTTGGACGAGCGATCATCTCTCGGAGCGCTCTCGACGCGTGGACGCTTTCTCCGGCACGCGCGCGCGCGGAACACTCACGTTGAAGCAAACTTGAATCACTCTTTTCCTGCCCTGGGCGCCGCAGTCCGGCGACGTCGCGAAGAAGGGGAAGACGGCGACGGTCGAGAGGCGGTGCGGGCTCGCCGTGCGCGCCCGGGCGCTGCGCCGGCGGAGCCGCTCCGCGCGCGCGCCGAGGTGGTCCAGGAGCTCCGCGTCGAGCGTCTCCTTGGCCTCGCCGCGCGCGTCGCGGAGGCCGATGCGCCGCTCGAGCCAGGAGAGGTGCTCGACGCCGCAGTCGTAGAGGTCCACGGACTGGCGCGGCGTCGCGAGCTCCCGCGGGATCCAGCCGCCCGTCTCCATGTTCGTGTTCTCGGCGATCTTTTTGTCGATGCGGTGGGCCAGCACCGTGTCGCGGTGGGCGAGCCAGGCGGCGCCGTAGGCCTCGCCGCTCGGGTCGACGCAGTCGTACCAGCGCTTCAGCTGGTGCGACTGGAGCGCGTCCTGCTGCTCGTGCCTCGGCGCCGCCGCGACGAGCGCGAGGCAGCCCCAGGCCGCGCGCATCGTCACTTCGGATAACAAAGGCTTCAACTTTGTACATTTACCCCGATCTTCGGGGCAGCCTCCGAGGCCAACGTTCCGATGCTCCGAAGATTGCTCCCGCGGCGGCCGCCGTCGGCCCCCCTCCGGCGCCTCTGCGGCGGGCCGGACCCCGCGCTCGTATCGACGCTGCGCGCGCTGCCCGCGGCGGAGCGCGCGGCGCTCTTCGAGGCCGTCGCCGCCGGGGCCGAGGGCGCGGCGGCGGCGCCGTCGGCGGCGCCGTCGAGCGCGCAGCTGCGCCGGCTCTTCGTCGCGACGGCCATCCCCATGGTGGGCTTCGGGTTCGTGGACAACAGCGTCATGATCGCGAGCGGCGAGTTCCTCGAGGTCCAGCTCGGCGCGCTCTTCGCGGTGTCCACGCTCGCGGCCGCGGGGCTTGGCAACCTCGTGAGCGACGTCGTGGGCCTCGGGGCCGGCGGCGTCATCGAGGCCGGCGCGGCCAAGGCCGGCGTCGAGGCGCCGGCGCTGACGGCGGCGCAGGCCGCGAGCCGCGGCGCCGCGGTCGCGCGGCACTCGGGAAGCGCGCTCGGCATCTCGCTCGGCTGCCTCCTGGGCATGTTCCCGCTGCTCTTCTACGACGAGGACACGGCGCGGCTCCGGACCATCTTCGCGCGCTACGACGCCGACGGCAACGGGTCCCTGGACCGGAGCGAGCTGCGGTCCGCCTTCGCGGACGCGAAGACGTTCCCGAGCGACGCGGACCTCGACGGCCTCCTCCGGCGCTACGACGTCGACGGCGACGGCTGCATCGGCTACGACGAGTTCGAGAAGATGGTCAAGGACATCGAGGACAAGTGCCGCTGCGACGCGCGGCTCGACGCGCGGTCCGTCATGGCCCAGGTCGCGACCGCGGAGCGCGCGGACGACGGCGGCCCGTAAGGGGACGGCGGGCGTTTTTTTTTTTTTTGAACGATAGAGCTTGGGGGGGGGGGGCGCCCGGGGCGGCGCGTCGGCGCCCGGGGGCGCTCTTGGTGCTTGGGGGACAGCGGCGCCGCGGCCTCGGCGAGGCCGCGGCGCGCGGGCGCGGGCCTAGACGATGCCCTCGGAGGCGAGGATGCTCATGGCGACGTAGAGGAACCAGAGCATGACGAAGAGCGTCGCGTGTCGGTTCGCCATGGTCCGGTCGCCGCCGAGCTCCGCGCCGTAGGCCTTCCTCCGGTACGCGAGGACGCCGAGGCACGTGCAGGCGCAGAAGACGAAGACGCCGACGCTCAGGCCCAGGTTGCCCGCGGGCACGATGAAGGCCACGTCCTCCGTGAAGCCGATGTTCCGCGAGCCGTCCGGGCCCTTGGTGCCGCGCTTCTTGACGCCGTCGACCTTGCCGCCGTACTTGATGCGCCACTGCTTCTCCGCGGAGCCCCCGGCGAAGCCGCCGGACCAGTAGATGGCGGCGATGGACCAGGGCAGGCCGAGGCCGAGGAAGACGTTCACGCTGTTGGAGCCCGTGACGTTGCCGACGGCCGCGTCCGCGGAGTCGTCGTTGATCGTCGCGGCCTTGGACGCGAACGCGTCCGGGAGCGACGTGCCCAGAGCGACGAAGGTGATGGCCGTCACCGTGTCCTTGAGCCCGAGGCAGCAGCCCATGAGCGCGGCGAGGTCGCCGATGAAGGCCGTGACGATGCCGATGAACGTCAGCGCGACGTAGAAGCAGACCCAGCCGCCGCCGTAGGACGTCGGCGGCACGAAGGCGAAGGCGACCTTCCAGGGCAGCGTGATGATGTGCATGACCCAGTCGCCGGCGGACGCCTTGAAGTCGTCGTCCGCGTCGCCGCCGCCGACCTTGAGCGCGTCCGAAAACTGCTGGCCCCACGTCGAGCCGACGTTGTAGGACGCGTCGTTGGATTCCAAATACTTCTGGACGTTGTCGATCATGTCCTTGGTCTCCGTGTCCGCGACGATGACGACCTTCAATTCCGTGTGCTTGCCGAACTTGGCGCGCTCGACGGCGCACTTGAAGTTCTTGAGCACGATCGTGAACTCGGACTCGCCCTCGTAGCGGTTCGTGTTGATGACGGGGATCTCGATGAACTTCTCGACCTCCGTGTTCTCGAAGACGAAGGTGCCCTCGCGCTCGAAGCCCACGGTGCCCCCGAAGTCCTTGCCGCAACACGCGGTACCGTCGACGAGCTCGTAGTCGCACTGGACCTGGCCCGCGCTTCCGTTGTAGCGGCCGACCTTGACGCGCGCCTTGCCGCAGGTCTCGGCCATGGTCAGCACGGGCCCGCCCTCGGCGCCCTCCTTGGGCGGCTCGAAGCTCAGCTCGCCGGGCTCGTCGTCGTCGATGATCGTGACCTCGCACGTCGACGCGTCGCCGAAGGCCCCCGGCGCGTAGGCCTTGCCGCCGTGGGCCACCTCGAGCAAGTCCACGTAGAAGACCTCGTCGTCCTCCGTCTCGTTGTCGTCGAAGACCTTGATGACGATGGTCTTGAAGTTCTCCTTGTCCGCGAACGTCAATTCGCCGGAGCACGTCTCGTAGTCGCCCGTCCCGCCG
Organism: Aureococcus anophagefferens; assembly: GCF_000186865.1. NCBI lineage: Eukaryota > Pelagophyceae > Pelagomonadales > Pelagomonadaceae > Aureococcus > Aureococcus anophagefferens. The sequence goes on from NW_008705575.1 coordinate 703,054, forward strand.
ACCTCGGAGCCCTTGGCCGTGCCGTCGCGCGTCGCCCACTTGATGGTCATGGGCCCCTCGGCGGGGCTGCGCATGACGTGGAGCGTGACGGCCTTGTCGCTCTCGAGGAGCGCGTACTTCGTGTTGATCTTGCCGTTGACGTCGGAGAAGAAGGCGACGACGTCCTCGGGCCGGTGCTTGGGGCCGGCGGCCCCCTCGAGGTACTTGGCGAGCACCTTGGGGTCCGGGCCGTCGGCCTTGATGACCTTCTGGCCCGTCGCGGCGCGGACCGCGTTCATCCGGAGCACCGCGCGGCTCGGCTTCGCCTTCTGGCCCATCGCGAGCTTCTTCACGAGGTCGTGGCGCTCGCTCTCCTCCAACGTCGGGTCCTGGAGCTTCTTGAGCAGGTCGCTGAACTCGTAGGGCCGGAAGGGCGTACTGCCGACCTGGATGACGTGCGCGCTCGACACGGGCGAGATCTTCGCCGTGTCGAAGTAGCCCCGGTCCGCCGCGTAGGCGAGGGCCACGAGGATGGGGAAGAAGAGGAAGGTGAAGATGGCCTCCCAGATCTCCACGACGTCCGGCGACGTGACCATGAGGATGAAGAGGAGCCAGACGTACGCGAAGACGGAGAAGAACGCCGTGACCGTGTAGACGGACATGTCCTCGATCTTGCGCGTCTCCGTGCCGGGCAGCGACACCATGCAGATGGCGATGATGCAGAACATGTTGAAGGCCGCGGACCCGACGATCGTCGACGGGCCCAGGTCCCCCGTGAAGAACGAGTTCGTCAATATCTCGATGACGCTCAGCAGGATCTCCGGCGCCGACGAGCCCAGGGCCATGAGCGTCAGGTTCGCGACCGTGGCGTTCCAGACCTGGGGGCGCGAACGGTCGAGGGGCGCGACGGTCGGGGCGCGTCCCGCGCGCGCGCGCGCGCGCCGCGGGCGCCGCGGCCGGGGACGCGGGCGCCGCGCCTTGTAGGACACGTCCGTGCCCGGGACCTTCTTCTCCTTGGACGTGATGGTCTCGATGGCGGCCATGAAGACGTCGGCGATGATGGACACGCCGAGGAAGAACCAGAGGAGGCCCAGGAGGTAGAGCACGGCGCGGCCGTAGCGCGAGTTCGACCCCTCGTCCCACGTGCGCTGCTCCTTGTTGCCGAAGAGGGGCAGGAACAGGCCGCTCTGGCCCTGCGACGCGGCGGACGCGCGAGTGACGATGCCTGGCGCGCGGATACCCGGCGCGCGGCCCCGGCGGGGGCAGCCCGGCGGCAGGGAGGTCCGTCGGGCTGCCGGCGCGCGGGCGATCGGCGCGGCGACGCACCTTGTGACAGATGCTGTCCCGCGCGGCCGCGACGAGGACGGGCGCAGCGATGGCCAGCAGCCCGCGCGCGAGCCGGTTGTCCCGGCGCGGCGCCATGGGACGACGCAGTGCGCAAACAACGCTAGCGCGTCGCTGTCCGCTGATGAGAGTAGATCGAGATAGAGAATAGTGAGTTCAACACCTGTAGGTTCAGATATCTTTTGTGCGCGTTAACCCGCGCGCTCGACAAACCCGCGCCCGGGGGGCATTCCGGCGCGGCGCGGCCGGACGCGCTCGCCGGCGCCTCGGGGACCATCTCAGGAGCCCGAAACGCGCCGCGCCCCGCCGAGTCGGGCGCGTTACGCGACGCGGCCTAGCCCGTGGACCGCTTCTTCTTGCCCTCCTTCGTGCGCGTCTTGCGCTTCTCGGCGATCATCCTGTTGTAGTCCTGGACGCGCTGGGAGTAGTTCTTGTCGAGCTTCTGCTGGTGGTTCGTCTGGCCGATGATCTGGAAGACGTCCTCGTCCTGGAGCACGTGGGAGAGGCCGACGCGCTGGGGGCTGTGCTTCGTCGACGTGCCCCAGACCTCGGCGTAGTTGAAGACGACGAGCAGCTCCTTGGAGATGCGCGCCGTCGCGGCCTCGACCGTGATGCCGTGGCGCTGCGACGAGAGCACGACCGGCTCGTCGAGGTCCGGGGGGCAGCCGCGGCGCTTGCAGAAGACGCGCACGAGGCCCATGGCGTCCCACATGCGCGCCAGCAGGTAGTCGAGGTTCAGCTTGAGGTGCACGGACATGACGATCGTGTCCGGCTGCCGCGCGAGCTTCTCGACGTCCTCGAGCGGGATCATGTCGATCTTGTTGTAGACGTAGAGGCACCGCACGTACTTGCGGTTCCCGTTGATGACGTCGATGAGCTCGTCCGTGCCGTAGTCGCCGCGGAACAGGACCTCGCAGTTGTGGAGCCGGAACTCGTGCAGGATCGAGTTCACCGTCTTCGCCGGGTCGTCGCCGAGCTTCGTCAGCGGCACCGTCGCGTTGAACTTGACGCCGCCCGTCGCCTTCTTCACGAGCGCGATGTTCGGCGGCGTCTTGTTCAGCCGCAGCCCCACGGTCTCGAGCTCCCGCTCCAGGATGCCCTTGTGGTCGTCGACGCCCTCCTTGCCCGCGTCCAGGACGATCAAGACGAGGTCCGACGTCCGCGCGACCGCGATGACCTCCTTGCCCCGGCCCTTGCCGTGGGCCGCGCCCTCGATGATGCCCGGCAGATCCAGCAGCTGGATCTTCGTGTCGTTGTAGAGGATGTTGCCGGGGATGCACGTGAGCGTCGTGAACTCGTAGCCCGCGGCCTCGCTCTGCGTGCTCGTCAGCGTGGACAGCAGGCTCGACTTGCCGACGGAGGGGAAGCCGATGAGCGCCACGCGGCCGTCGCCCGACTTCTTGACGTCGAAGCCGTCGCCGCCGCCGCCGGACGACGACTGCTCCTCCAGCAGGGAGCTGCGCAGCTTGCTGAGCTTCGCCTTGATGATGCCGAGGTGGCCCTCCGTCGCCTTGTTCTTCTGCGTCCGCGCGTACTCCGCCTCCAACTCCTTGATCTTGTCGACGATGCCCATGGTCGCGGCGGCGTCTGCGCCAGAGGCGGAGGCCGGCGAGGACTTGGCACCAAGTGGTGGGACGAGCTAAAAACTCAAGCTTTGGGGCCCTGAAGCCCGATTGCAGTTAAGTTGAAGTGTGTGTGATAGGAAGAAAATCGAAACAGAGCCCGCCGTCGGTCGACCTCGCTGCTGCGACGGGCGTCGTCGCGCGGGCTGTGTTTTCCCGTGCCCTCGCGCCGCGGCGATCCGGCCGCGAACTTCGGTTCGTTGCCGCAGCGCGCATGCCACCGTCGAGCTCCCAGGGCTCGCTCGGCCCCGGGGCGCTGCGCGCTGAGAGCGGATCTCTTATGTGACAACGAAGGGGAGGGGGTAGCGGGCCGAGGGTGCGGGCCGGGGCTCGCGCGCCGGAGGCGGCGGCCACGCGCGGCTCGCGCGACTCGGGTGCTGCTCCGCGGCGGGCCCGCCGCTCGACCTTGGGGCGGCGGCGCCGCGCGCGCGGGTCTAGTTGACGACGGACTTGCAGACCGCCGGGAGGAGGCCGAGCGTGCCGAAGGAGTCGGAGAGGTGCTTCGCGAGGCGGCCGCACTCGCCGTGCGTGATCTCGCCGCCCGTGACGTGCTCCTCGGGGTGCTGCTGGATCGTGCCCTCGGGCCACTCGACGGCGTGCGCGTTCTTCGTGGAGCGGCGCGCGATGAAGCCGAAGATGGCACTGCCGTGGTAGGGCACGGGCGCCTCGCCCTCGGCGGCGTTCGTGCAGCTGTGGGGCACGGCGTCGAGGTTGCCGTGGGTCGACGTCGACGAGAGGAGCACCTAGGGAGGGTGGGGTTGCTTTCCTTCGCCGCGGACGAACGCGCACGCGGTCGAGTGGCCCGAGGGCACGATCCAGCGGCGCCCCGAGGAGCGCGTATCTTTCTTTCGCCGCGGACCGGCGTTCCTCTCCACCCCGCCCCCATAGACGAAAACCGGGCTGTGTGTCCAGTCGGACGCGGGCGCCGGACCCTGTTGATCATCTGGCACTCGCCCTTGGTGACCATGCCGACGACGATGGGGTTGTCGTCGACGGTGATCTTGCCAGCGCTCTCGAGCTGGTTCTGCGTGTTGCGGCGCGTGAGCTTCGACGTGTTGAACATGGTCGACCTGCGCGCGCGCGAGCGTCGTCAGAGGGCCTGCCGATGCGCTGGGTCGCGGGGGGCGCTGGCGCGCGCGGGCAAGAAAGCGGTCCAAGCACTTGTGTTCTCGCTTCCTTCGGCTGTGCGGCTGTGGAGGCCCTCTGCTCTGGATCGGCACAGCAGGCGCCAGCGGCACCGTCGACGGTAAACAGCAGCGAAGGTCGATGCCAAACCTCGGCTGCCCCATCATCGTTGGCGCCGGCAGCGCTCCCGATCGGCATGGGCAGCGTCGCGCGGCTCGAAGCGCCATCCGGAGCGAGGTGATCCAAGATGACGAGCCACGCGCCTCTGCGGAGATAACGATTTTTGCGGGCGACGTCTCCTACCCCGGTTGACGCGCCGCCATGGTGCTGCTCGAGAGCGAGAAGAAGGTGCGGCGGCGCTGCTGGTGCGGCAGCAAGATCCAGACGGCGACGCTCCCCGACGGCAACACGACGACGGACTTCCAGAACTGGCGCGTGTCCTTCGGCGCGGCGAAGCCCAAGCGGAAGCGCACGAAGGTCGTCATGGGCCTGACGAAGGAGGCCATCGAGGCGGACCGCACGGGCGGCTACCTCCACGAGCGGCTCCTGGAGGTCGTCGCGCCGCAGAATTTCTTCGGGGCCGACTACTACTTCATCGAGTACCGCATGCCCGAGGCGCCCTTCACGGTCCGCGTCGCCATCGACCGCGTCGACCAGGTCGTCCGCGCGTACAAGGAGTTTGCGACGATCCCGACGAAGATCCAGCGGCGGCTCATCCTCAAGGTCATCCCGCGGGACCCCGACCCGGACACGCCCGTCTTCGACCACCGGCCGGCGAAGACGGTGAAGACTCAGCTCAAGACGCGCGCGGCGATGACGCGCTACCTCGTCGACCTCTACACGCGCGACGAGTTCTCGCTCAAGCAGCTCGGCGAGTGCATGACGCACAAGATGCCCGACCTGCGGGGCGTCGTCCACGACCAGGTCCCGGCCCACGAGAAGGAGGAGCACGACTACCTCATCGCGGCCAACAGGGCAGCAAAAGAGAGCGAAATTCCCAACTTCAAAGGCTCATATCTCGGCCGTTTTCCACTCGTTTCGGCTGATTTTTGGACGAGCGATCATCTCTCGGAACGGTCTCGAAGCGTGGATGGTTTTTCTGGAACGCGCGCGCGCGGAACACTCACGTTGAAGCGACGTTGAATCACCCTTGTCCTGCCCAGGCGGCCAAGGACAAGAACAAGCGGCTCACGCTCGAGCAGCGCTACATGAGCGACGAGATCGACCTCCTCGCCTACGGCGACCTGAGGGACCCCGAGCGCAAGGAGAAGCGGCTCCACGACATGGCCGTCTACCCGCTGCCGGAGCGCATGTACACGTGCGTCGTCTGCGCGAAGCCCGAGTCCGCCGTGATCAAGTGCATGGAGTGCAACAACCGCACGTGCCGCGACTGCATGTACGCCAAGTTCATCAACTGCCCGGACGACCGCGCCTTCGTCCTCCTCCACCACATCTACTGCCTCAAGCTCGGCGAGCCCATCCTCCACCAGTCCAAGCACAAGCGCGCGCCGAAGAAGGCCGAGCACTAGGAACGGGCCGGCCTACCATATCCCGCCGGCGGGATATGGTAAACGCCGCTTCAACGTGGGCTTCAACCTCAAACCTTGCACTGTTAGGCCTCCGAGTCACGGGTCCACGGCGACGGCCTTGGCGACCGGCGGCGCGCCCGCGGGCTCCGGCTGGTCCGCGACGACGACGGTCGCCGCCGCGAGGGGCTCCGGCGCCACGCGCATCTCGAGGCCCGCCTCGGCGTCGACGTAGGCCGTCGCGACGGGCGGCGCGAGGTAGTAGGGCACGAGGACGTACACGGGCGCGCCCGCCGGCGGCGGCGCCGGCGGCGGGCCGCGGCGCAGCTGCGCCATGAACGCGATGATCCGCGCCGTCGTCACGTTCGCGAACGCGCAGACGCCTGCGCCGCGCGGCGAAATCTCTCTTGAGGAAAAAAAGGGTCGCCGCGGGGACGCGGGCGCGCGCAGGGGCAGAAGTAGCACTGCCAGGCGAAGAACGAGGCCGTCGTGAGCAGATTGGGGACGCAGAGGCAGCCCGCGCAGGCGCAGCAGGCCCAGCCGCAGACCCCGAAGAGCGCGCGCGGCACCGCGACGCCCGTGCGGCAGCCCCGCGACTGGCCGCAGCAGCCCGGGTAGAACGCGAAGAGCAGGAACGCGACGAGGTGGAGGCCCGCGCCCGCGAGGCCGACCTGGATCTTGCGCTTCGACTGGCCGAAGACGACGAAGAGCGCCGTGCCCGCGACCAGGTACGCCAGCGCGGCGCGGCCCTGCCGCCCGCCGAGGGCCCGGCACAACGCGGCGTCGCACGGCGACGCGATCCCGTCGTCGCGGATGGGGCCGTCGCAGCCCGCGGCCCGGACGAAGGCGCCGGCGCCGAGGAGCCCCGCCGCGCAGATCGCCGCGTTGACGCCCCAGTAGACGGGGCGGCGGCGGTGCGCGCGGTACCAGCGGTCGTCGTCGTAGTAGACGGTGGTGTTCGAGGGCGTGAACGGCGACGTCGGCGCGGCCGTCGGCGCCGGGCTGCTCCCGGTCGCGCAAAGGCAGCCGCCCCAGGCGACGAGCCACGCCAGCAAATGCATCCGGGCGGGGTCGTTGTCAGGACGCGGGGCTGCGGGCCATGCTCTTGCAAGAGCGGAATGCCGCAGCGCGGTAAACAACACTTCACGGAGACCTTCACGATTAGGACGGCTCCTCGCGGTTCAAGGCCTTGAAGTCGGAGGCCGCGCCGACGCTCGTCGCCGTCGCGCACCGAGCCACCCGCAACGAACGCCATGCTGCGCCGCCTCGTCGCGTTCGTCGCGCTGGCCGCGCTGCCGCGCGGCGCGCCCCTGTCCCTGCGGGAGGTCGCCGGCGCCCCGCTGCGCCTCGTGGGCCTCGGCGGGCGCGAGGAGCCCTACCTCGTCGAGTTCTACGGCATCATGTGCGAGCAGTGCGACGAGATGCTCGGCCCCATGCGGCGCCTCGAGAAGAAGCTGGGCACGAAGATCCTCAAGTACGAGGTCTGGAACGACCCCGCGGCCTACAAGCTCATGCAGTTCCTCGACAAGACGCCCGCGGGCCGGAGCCAGTGCGGCGGGCTGCCCTTCTTCTACAACCGGAAGACGGGCGCCGTCGTCTGCGGCGCGACGACGGAGGCGAACCTCGAGGACTGGGCCGCGGGCCGCAAGCACGCCGTCGTGCTCACGCCGCCGCCGTCGCCCGACCAGATCAAGGTCCAGGGCCGCGTCACGGGCGCCAAGGCCCGCCAGCAGCGCGTCGCCAACGAGAAGAAGCGCAAGGCCGTCGAGGACATGCGCGACCGCCAGCTCGAACCCGGCGCCGCCGCGGGCCTCGGGAGCAAGCTCCCGGCGAACCCGCGGCTGCCCAAGGGCCTCAAGCCCCTCGGCGGCGACCCGGCGGCGGACGCGGCGCCGTGACCGCGCGAGCGCGCCTAAGCCGGGAGCCGCGTCTCTTACGGGTCGGGGGGCGGGGTTCGGGGGCGGGGGGTCGGCCGCCGCGCGGCGCCGCCGGCGGGCCTAGCGGCGCTTCCGGCAGTAGCACGTCGCGAGCTCGAGCTTCTTGACGAGGAGGCCCGCGGCGGAGCAGTAGGCCTTGCACGCCTTGCGCGCCGTGCGGCCCGTGACCGTCTCGTCGGAGGCGAAGGTCTCGCCGTCGATGGTGCACAGCTGGGGCGCGACGTAGAAGGGCTCGTCGCCGGCGGCGGCGTGGCCGACCGTCGGGCCGAGCGCGCACTGGCCCTGCGCGGCGTTGGCGACCATGGCGACGGCGAGCCCGCCGAGCGTCGTCGCGGCGGACCAAAGGCCGACGGCGGAGAGGAGCAGGCCCGTCATGTCGCCGCCGCCGTCGTCGTCGTCCTCGTCTTCTTCGTGGTACCAGCAGCCCTCGCCGTTGTTCTCGCAGTTCGAGATGTAATTTTCGCACGAGTACCCGTTGTCCCAATGACAGCGAGAATCGGACACGCACGCGTCGTAGTCGTACTGGTACATCGCATCGCACTTCGGCTCGCAGCCGTAGTAGCTCGCGGCGTTGTGGCCGTACCAGCCGGCCGTGCACTCGTAATTCCAATCGCAGGTCTCGCCCGTGTCCCAGCCGCAAGTCTCCCCACAGTGCTGCCACGCTTGGTAGTAAAGGCACGAGTCGTCACTCGCGCACGAGTCGTAGTCGCTATGCTTCGCCTCACACTTCATCTCGCAGGAATCCCCGTTCCACGCACAGTGATCGCTGCACTCCCATTGGCCCTTCGTCCAACACACATCCCGGCATTCGGACCAGGCGGAGGCCCATTGGCACGCGCCGTCCGCGGCGCACTCGTCTTCGCCGCTCAACACGCGGCAGCCCGTCTCGCAGACGCCGTCCTCGTAGTCCCAGGAGCAGTAGTCATCCCTACACTGCCATTCCTCGAATTGGGAGCACGCCGTTTGGCAGCTGTGCCAGGAGTCGATCCACTGGCACAGCGAGCCGTCCGCGTCGCACTCGTCTTCGCTCAAGGTGCCACATCCCGCCTCGCAGACGCCGTCCTCGTAGCTCCAGGAGCAGTAGTCATCCCTGCACTCCCATTCCTCCTCGAATAGGGAGCACGCCGTTTGGCAGCTGTCCCAGGAGTCGATGAACTCGCACATGGGCTCCGCGTCGCACGCGTCTTCGCTCAAGCTGCTGCAGCTCGTCTCGCAGACGCCGTCCTCGTAGGACCACGAGCAGTAGCTGCCGTCGCACGCCCAGTCCTCCGTGTATTCGGAGCACGCGTTTTCGCAGTTGTCCCATTTGTCGACCCACTCGCACGCATCGTCCGCGTCGCACCTCCCCTGGAACGCCCCGTGCTTCGCTTCGCAGCTTTCCGGTTCCTCGTAGTCGTAGCCGTCCGGCACGGTCGCGCAGCAGGCGTAGGAGCAGGAAGACATCGTGGGATAGGCCGGCACGGGATAGTAGCCCTCGACGCACGTCGCGGGCTCGTCCCAGTCCATCGACGCGCAGCAGTCGTTCCCGGAGCTCGTACCTACCCGCGCGCGACGACGACATTTTGCGGGGCCTCGAAGTCGCCACGGGACGCAGGTGTATACATATGTCGGAGAAGCAGTCGCGGTGGTCGTCGTCGACGTCGTAGCTCCCGTCTTCGAACCAGCACCCGTCGTCGTCGCTGTACTCGCAGCTCGTCTCGCAGACGCCGTCGTCGTAGTCCCAGGAACACTGGTCATGGCAATTCTCCTCCTCGCGCCCCTCACAAGTCTCCTTACACTCATGCCAGTCTTGCACCCACACGCACCCGTCGTCCTCGCCTGTGTGGAAATCAACCACTTGTTTGGGAAGTCCCGACCAAACTTACGCCCACATTGAAGTCGGGTTGAAGATTTGATTTCTACACGGGTGCTCGCCGCACTCGTCCTCGTCGCCGTACTTGGCCTCGCAGCCCGCCTCGCAGACGCCGTCCTCGTAGCGAAGCGGCGCTCGATCATTGTACTGTATAAGGCTGCCTTGTACAACAACGCGCCAACATTGTCAACAAAAGGGGCATGCCGGCAACATCGGCGCCGCCTCTTCCGCAGGATGGCTCCAGCGCAGCTTCGGCCAGCGCTGCTCTCCTGCCTGCTCTCCGGCGCTGCGGCGCTCTCCTCGTCGATCGCCGCGCCGCGCGCCGCCGCCTCCTGGCGGAGCGCGGACTGGTCGTCGTGCTTCCGGTCGGCGACGGAGTGCCGCGACCGGGTGGACCTCGACGTGCTGCGCGGCGCCGTGCCGCCCGCGCTCGAGGGCACGGTCTACAAGGTCGGCCCCGGCCGCTTCGAGGCCGGGGACGAGCCCTTCGCGCACTGGCTCGACGGCGACGGCTTCGCGTTCGCCGTCGAGTTCAGCGGCGGCGCGGCGTCGTTCGTCGCGCGCTTCGTCGAGACCGCGGGCTTCGCCGACGAGGCGCGCGCCGGGGCCGTCGTCTGGCGCACGACCTTCGGCACGAACCGGCGCGGCGGCCCGCTGGCGAACGCCTTCGACCTGCGCCTCAAGAACCCCGCGAACACGGCGATGCTGCCGCTGCCGGGCCGCGGCGTCGTCCTCGCGCTCTGGGAGGCGGGCCCGCCCCACGCGCTCGACGCGCGCACGCTCGAGACGCTCGGCCCGGACGACCTCGGCGGCGCGCTCGCCGTCGGCCCGCCCGGCGCGCTGCCGCTCGCCGCGCCGGCCGCGGTGCCCCTCGCGACGGGCGACGCGCTGAGCGCGCACGCCAAGACCTGCGCGGCGACGGGGCGCACGGTCTGCTGGTCCTGGCGGAACGCGGCCGTCGGCGACGACCTCGCCGTGCGCATCCTCGAGCTCGACGCCGGCGGCGCCGTCGCGGAGCGCCGCGCGGCGTCGACGCTCGAGGGCGCCGCGTTCGCGCCGCACGATTTCGCCGTGACGCGCGACGCGTGCTCCTGGGTCACGTGCCCGACGAAAGTCGAGCCGCTCCCCTACATCCTGGGCCTCCGGGGCCCCGCGCAGACCGCGTTCTTCGACGGAGCGAAGATCGCCGCGGGCGAGGGCGCGACGGTGCACCGCGTCGGCCGGCGCGGCGGCGGGCCCGCGGAGCGGGTCCCCTGCGCGGGCGCGTACCACGCCGTCCACGTCGCCGCGGCCTGGGACCGGACGGTCCTCGCGTGCTGCTGGCCGCCGGCGGCCGTCGCGTCCATGGCCGAGCGGCGCGCCGACGTGCTCGGGGACTGGGGGCAGCTGCTCGCCGGCGACTTCTCGAGCGTCGCGGTGACGCAGCTCGTCCGCTTCGACCTCGACCGCCGCGTCGGCGGCCGCGTCGCGCCCGAGGTGCTCTGCGGCGGCGCGCACTTGGACCACGCGAAGCAGCACCCGCGCTACGTCGGCCTCGAGGCGCGCTACGTCTTCGCGTCCGCGGGCGACGGCGTCGCCCGCGGCGACGCGGCGGACCCGGCCTACGCGGCGCCCCAGCCGCCCCAGGCCTTCGTGCGCGTCGACGTGGCCGGCGCCGGCGCCGTCGCCGACGCGTGGCGCTGCGGCCCGCGGCGCTTCGTCGACGACGCGGTCCTCGTGGACGTCGGCGACGGCGAGCTCGACGTCTTCGTCGTCGCGCCCGTCTTCGACGCGGCGACGAAGACGTCGACGATCGTCGTCCTCGACGGCGGCGACCTCGCGGCCGGCCCCGTCTGCGAGCTCGCGCTCCCCGGCGACATGTTCATCCCCTGGGGCCTCCACGGCGCCTGGGCGCCCAGGCGTAAGCGACGGTGAGTCGTCCGACGGTGCGCCCAGACTGCCGGGGCCGCGCGCGCGAGCGAGTCTCCGAGTCCGGGGCCGTCACGGTCGGCCGCGCGCGCGCGCGCGCGAGCCCACACGACGGCGGCGGCGTTACCCCAGGAACCCCCCGGGCAGGGCGAGGCAGCCCGCGTCGCAGAGGCCGACGTCGAGGACCTGGTCCGGGTCGTCGTAGGCGAAGGCCTGGTACTCGAGGCGCTTCGCGAGCTCGTCGTCGCGGCCGTCGACGGCCGTGTCGTAGATCTGGTCGATCTCGAGGCGGCGGTAGGCGGCGCGCTCGCTGACGGCGTGGGCCATGTCCGCCTCGTCGTCGTAGGTCTCGTGCCACGACTCGTCGTCGCTCTCGGCGCGCGCGACGTCGAGGTCGACCGCGCGCGCGGCCTTGGCGTCGCCGTCGAAGCCGAAGGCGAAGAGGTCGTAGGCGAAGCGCGCGTAGGGCGCGCCGGAGTCGTCGAGCATGGACCCGAAGACGACGCGGCACCCCGGCAGGAGCCGAGTCGCGGACTCGGCGTCGAGCGTCGCGCCGTCGACGTAGACGCGCGCGAGGGACCCGTCGGAGCGCCGCAGGGCGCGCGCGTAGACGGCGTCGCCGTCGGCGCGCCGCACGCACCGGATCTTCGCGTGCTTCCGGCTCACGAAGGACAGCTTGCCCGCGGCCTTGCGCTCGTGGTCGACGAGGCGCACGTCGGCCCGCGAGTCGCGGCCCAGGAGCACCGTGGACCCGCTGACGAGCTCGATCTCCCTGGGCTGCAGCCCGCAGACGCTCCGCAGCACGAAGGCCACGCGCCGCGCCGGCGGGCCGGCCTCGCTCGCGGCGTCGTCGTCGTCGCGGCGCGCCGGCTGCGGTGCCGGGTGCGGCTCCTCCGGCGGCGGCGCGGTCGCGGGCGCGTCCTTCGCCATCGCTTCGGGCGCGTCCTCGTCGTGGTCCTCCTCGCCGAAGGATCCCGACCGCGCCTTCGTCGTCATGGATCTACCAAAAGTAGTTGGCCATCGGCTGCCCGGGGCTTTCGCGCCGACGGTGCCGTTTTGGGTGCCGATGGGCTGCCTCTAGGCAGCGCCCCATGGACGCGCTCGCGTCGCGCGCGCTCCCGACGGGCCGCTGCGTGGCCCTCGCCACGCGCTGCAGCGGCTGCGCGCACCGCGAGGGCACGCGGCGCTGCTCGCGCTGCGGCGTGGCGACGTACTGCGACCGGCGCTGCCAGGCGCGCCACTGGCCGGACCACCGGCGCACCTGCGACCCGGCGCGGCGGCGGCGCCAGCCGCCGAACTACTACGACCTGCGCCAGCGGCGGCCGGCGCCGCCGGACGCGGCGGCGGCGGCGTGCCCGCCCTGCCCGCCCGCGGCGGTGCTCGAGACCGAGTGACCGCGCGGCGCGGAGCGCTCCGGCGGCGCCCACCGGTGGTTTTCGTCGCGGGCGGCGTCCGCTGGGGCCGCCGCCGACGGCGTGTGCGTCTCCGGCCTTTCTCGGGGGACGCGGCCCGGGCCGCCGCGCCGGCGACGCGTCCCGGGCCCGCGCGCGTCCCCGCGAGCGCCTCCGCGTAAGCGGTGCGAGTCTGCCCAGCGGCGCCGGCCGGCACATCGAGACACTGAGCCGTATTTACGCGTCGAGGCGGAGCCGGTTCGTCGCGAGGAGCGCGTCGAGGGCGCCGGAGACGCCGAGGAGCGCGGTCATCGCGCCGACCTCCGTCGTCGCGTTCTTGTGGATCTTCGCGAAGAGCTCGTCGAGGGACGGGTGGGCGCCGAGGTCGCCGCCGTAGATGTCGAGGAGCGCGTCGACGACGGGCACGAGGCGCGACCCGTAGCGCGGGTGCGCGACGTGCGCGGCGGCGAAGGAGAGCACGGGCTCGAGGCGCTTCTCGTCGCGGTCGCCGAGGGCGATGGCCCGGCCGCCGCGGCGGTCGAGCTCCTCAAGCACGGCGACGACGACCGTCGGGTCCCGCGTCTTGAGCGCCTCGTCGAGCGCGTCCTTGTAGCGGAAGCCGCGGAGCGCGTCGTCGTGCGCGGCCAGCTTCGGCGCGCGCGCGCGCTTCGCGACCCTGCCGTCGTCGACGCAGGCGCCGACGACGACGAGCGGCTCGGAGCCCTCGGGGGCGCCCGGCGAGAAGGCCTTGCCGCGGCCGAAGTGGCGGAACGTGCCCGGCGGCGGCTTGAGCGTCTGCCGCCGGTCGTCGCGGCGCGCGGAGACGTCGCGCGCGCGGCCGTCCAATAAACCGGCGTTCGTGCCGACGCAGAGCACGCGGTTCAGCAGGCGCGCGTCGCCCGCCGCGTCGCCGCCGGCGACCGCGATCGCGTTCACGGGCGCCGCGTAGCGGCCGCACCGCGCGACCGTCGCGTGGTCCGCGAGCGAGTGGACCTTGACCAGACCGTCGAGGCCGCCGCTCAGCAAGCGCGTGCGCGCGCCGTCGACGGCGAGGCACGTCGCCGACTTGGCGTGCGCGTCGCGGAAGCGGTGCAGCACGGCGTCGTCCAAACCGTCCCAGAGCGCGACGTCGCGGCCGCCGGCCGTCGCGAAGAGGTTGCCCCCGGGCACGGCCACGATGGTCTCGCAGCGCGTGCCGTGGTCCCAGGTCCGCGCGGCGCGCGCGCCGCCCTGGCGCAGGTCCCAGAGCTTGGCCAGCCCGTCGTAGCCGCACGACGCGACCATGCCGTCGCCGCGCGACGCGAGGCCCGTCGCCGCGTCGGCGTGGGCGTTCTCGACGCGCCGCACGCCCGCGCCCGTCGTCACGTCCCAGAGCACGAGCGTGCCGTCCGCGCCCGCGGAGCACACGGAGTTGTCGTGGCCCCAGCACGCGGCCTTGGCCGCGCGGCCCGCGCCGTGGCCCTTGGCCAGCCTGCGCAGCGTCGCGCCGCTCGCGGCGTCGACGAGGTGCACCGCGCCCTCGGCGTCGCCGACGGCGATCAGGCGGCCGTCGCCCCGCCAGCACGCGCCCTGGGCGACTGCCTTGAACCTCCCGACGGACTTCCGCCGCGGCGCGTCCCAGCTGCTGCCGAGGCGCGCGCCCACGGACAACACGTGGACGTCCAGGCCCGCGGCGACGCAGACGCGGTACACGGGCGCGCCGTCGGGGCCGCGCACCTCGCCGGGCGCGAAGGCGACGGCGCTGATGGGGCTCGGGAAGTCGCAGGCGAAGGACGGCTTCAGGCGGCCCCAGTAGCGGCTCTCGCCCGCCTCCTGCGTCGACGTCGACGCGAAGGCCGCGAAGCGCTCCGCGCGCGTGCGCTTGAAGGCGGACATGTGCGCGTGAGCGGAGCTAGCAGCTCGGCGGGCCGGCCATCGATCGCCGGAGGCAAGGAGCCGGAGGTGAAGAGATGGTGAAGTGGAGTATAATGAGCATGGGCTGGCTCAGGAAACGCAGCCCGAGTCGATGAAAGCTTCGCGGGCTGATGGCAGCGCAGCCCACGCGTAGTCGATGGCAGCGCACTTGCTTCGGCTCCACGTGCTCGGAGCACTATTCTCCGATGCCGCGGAGCTGCCCTGCCTCGACGCCGCGACGACGGTGCGCTGCGACCTCGCCATGCAACGACCGCGCACGACCGCCGTCCACGTCGCCTTCCGCGGCGACTCGTTCCGCGGGTTGAGCTACGGCGCCCCCGGGAAGCTCTCGCACGCGTGCGGCGCCGACGCCGAGGCCATCCAGGCGGCGACGGCGAGAGCGCAGCTTCTCTTTCTCGTCGAACCCTTCGAAGATCGCGGCGTCCGCGTCGACGTCTCGCTCCACACCTACGCCTGCGGCGCGAACTCGCGCCTCGCGGACGCCCTCGTCGCGGCCTACCGCGCCGGCGACGCGAACCGCACCGTGTCGCTGCGCCTCCTCGAGCGGCGCGGCTCGAACCAGGGCACGCTCCTCCGGTCCGCGGCCGAGGCCGCCGCCGGCGGGTCCTACGCGGCCGCGCTGCTGTGGCGCTTCGACGTCGTGCCCAGCGCCGAGCTGCGCGACTGGGCGCCGAGCAGCGTCGAGCGACAGGAGTGTTTTTTCGCGTGAATTTCGCCTGAAGATGTGAAGAAATCCGACCCCGTCGCACTTGGTAGGCGCCGGGGCTCCAACCGTTCGTCGCCTACGCCGGAGATTGGGCGCTCCAGTTTCCGGGTTGGTTCGCCGCGTGCGCGGCGGCCATCTTCCGCTCGGACTGCGTCGTGGCGTCGACGTCCAAGTTCCACGGCATGCTCGCGTGCACCTGCCGGTCCAACGTCCAGGCCGCGCTCGACGCCGCGGGCGGCGACGTTTCGCTCCAGAACGCGGGCTGCGCGAACCCGACGGGCTGCCGCGCGCCGCCCGGCGAGCTCCCGCGGTTCGCGGTCTACCGCGACGACTTCACGCACGTCGGCGCCGCGACGTGCCGCTTCCTCGAGGGCCTCGGCGGGCCGCCGTGCCTGGACCCCGTCGCCGCGAAGCAGCGCGCGTGCGCGCTGGCCGCCGCCCCGTGGCCCCGGGCCTGCGCGCCCAAGGACGACGAGGCCGGGCCGCGGGACGCCATGGTCTGCGCGCGGGGCTGGCGCTGCCGACGGTAACTTAGGACCCCGCCTTCGCGTCGGCCTTGTCCGCGGCCTTCTTCTTGTGGCGCGGCGACGACCGCGCGTGGAAGGGCGTGTACATGGAGCCCGCGTTCGACCGCGAGAACATGCGCCGGGGCGTCACGCGCGCGGTCCGCGGCGTCGACGAGGACCGCGGCGTCGGGTTCACGGAGGACCGCGCGGAGCCCAGGGCCGCCTTGAGCGCCGCGGCGCTGGCCTCGCCGATGGAGAGCGTCGGCAGGGACTGGGAGCTTTGCGGGAACGCGCGCGGCGACGCGTCGGGCGACGCGCCCGACGACCGCGGGGACCCGGCGCCGCTCGCGCCGGCCGCGCCGCTCCGGGGCGTCGCCGACGGGGACGCGCCGCGGCTCCGGGGGCTCCGGGGGCTCGTCAGCGGCGACCGGTTCTTGGCGACGCCGCCCTTGGGCAGCTGCGCGCGCGACGCGGAGAAGCGGCGCCGCGACGCGGACGGCGAGCCCGGGGGCTGGCCGTGGAGGCCCCGCGCGCCGCCGCCCTTGGGGCTGCCGCGCGCGCCGTCGAGCGACGCGCCGGGGAGCGCGCGCGGCAGGCCGCCGGGCACCTTCGGGCTGCCCGGCGGCTTGGGCTTCGGGCTGCCCGGCGCGTCCGGCGGCGTCGCGGGGCGGCTCCCCGGCCGGATGTCGTCGTGGGACCCGGAGAGCGACCGGCGCCGGCCGCTCGGCTGCGGAGACGCGGCGCCCGGCGCGAGCGTGTCGCCCGAGTTGGCGCCGCGGTACTTGAAGGGCCCGCCGCCGCGCGCGGAGTTGAGCCGCGAGCTGTCGAGGCGGCCGCTGTCGAGGAGCTCGCGGGGCGTCGGGTCGTCGCGCGTCGGGAGGTTCGAGCTCCGCTTGTCGCCGGGCTTGACGTCCTTGCGCGGCGTGAGGTGGAGCCGGAGCGACTTGCCGCTCCGCGAGCTCCGCGGCGTGCGCCGGCCCGAGAGCCCGCCCGACGGCCGCCGCCGCGCGGACTGGGGCCGCACGCCCTGGAGCGCGGGCACGGCCGCGCCGCCCGACGCCTTCTGCATCGACTCCTTGCGCTTGAGCTCGTAGGCCTCGGACATCTTGTTGCCCCGGAGGCGCAGCAGGTTCTCGAAGGTGATGAGGCACGCCTCGACGCCCGTCTCGCCGACGCCCTTGCCCATGAGGTCGAAGAAGAGGCGGAACTCCTCCTTGGTGATCGTGTCGTCCTCGTCGATGTTGTCGAGGAGCGGCATGATCTCCGCGGAGACCTCGTCGTCCTGGATGAGCTCCGCGAGCTCCTCCTTCTCGATGGTGCCGTTGCCGTCGAAGTCCATGCCCTCGAAGACGGCGTCCATGCGCTCGTACAGGCCGATGGACGCGGCCTCCGTGTAGCGGTCCTCAACGATGCCCGACATGTCGAGCGACGACCGCCGCTTCGCCTCCGCGCCGCCGCCCCCCTCGAGCATGGACCCCGTCGGCAGCGCCGACCGCTGGGCCGCCTCGGCCTCGAGCAGGGCGCGCTCCATGGCCTCGATCTCCGCGTTCTCCCGGAAGGAGATCAGGTTCTCGAAGTTCGTCAGCGTCGACTCCACGAGGTCGTCGCCGCCAAAGTGCCAGAGGTTCGCGAGGAACTGGACCCACTCCTGCATGGTGATGGAGCCGTCCTGGTCGATGCAGTCCACGACCTCGAAGAGGCGCCGCACGGAGCTCGAGCCCTCGCGGCCCTCCAATAGTTCGAAGTCGTAGAGCGTGATCTCGCCGTCCGCGTCCGTGTCGACGCCTGGGCGGGAAACGAAATATTCAACACGACTTCAATGTGAGCTTATTCGACAGTTTCGACGCGAGGCTTTCTGCCGTGCTTCGAGAACTCGACGAGAGCGATCGATTCGTCCACAAAGTAGCCGAAACGACTTCGATTTGACCGAGCTGGAGAGGTTTGAAGTTTGGCTGGACAGGGCCATGCCACTGGTTGATTTCGGCACAGGTCGACGCCGGCGAAGACCTCCTCGACCCAGACCTCCATCTCCGTCGCCGCGATGTGGGCGCAGAAGCTCGTGTACTTCTCGCGCTCGCTCTCGTCGTCGTCCATGAGCTTGGCCATGTACGCCTCCTCGGCCGCGAGGCGCGCCTTCGACTTCGTCATGGCCTTCCAGCTCCTCCCGTCGGTCCCCAGGGCCGCGGCCTCGGCCTCCTTCTTCGCCGCGTGCTCCTTCTTCAGGTCGCGGATACTCTGGCGGCTGCCCGCGCCGGGCTTCTTGTTCTTGCCCGCCTCGCGGCGCTGCTGCGCCGCGGCCTCGCGCTCCTTGCGCACGCGGTCCCGCTCGGCGATCTGCGCCTCCCGCGCCTTGGCCAGGAGCTCGGCCTGCGACGGGCCCGAGGGCTTCTTCTCCTCCTTCTTGCTCGCCTTCGACGCCTTGCCATAGCGCGGCGGCGGCATCGTGGGCAGCCCGCAGAACTGCAGCGCCGTTCCTGAAGGGCACCATCGGCAAGTTCAAGGTGCCTACAAAATCTCTCGAGCAGCTCACGCTCGCGAGAAGGGCTCCCCAGTTGCAACCGCTTTCAAAACCGGGCGTCTCTCGCTGCCCCGCGCGCGACACGAGAGGGGACATGGCGTCGGGGAGCGACGCGATCCTGCCGCCGGCGCCGCCGGGCGGGAAGGACGAGGCCCTCGCGGGGCCCGACGCGCCGCCGGCGCCGCCGGCGCCGCCGGCGGCCGGCGGCAGCCCCGACGCGGCCCAGGACGAGGCCGAGGACCAGGAGGCGGACATCGAGAAGGTCTACCGCTTCCGGGACGCCATCATGAAGGGCGCCGAGGGCCTCGGCGTCGAGACCAAGGGCGACCTCCTCTCCCTGTTCCTCGCGCGGGGCGTCGCCTGCGCGGCGCCGGACGCGCCGGCCAAGGTCGTGCCGCGGCCGCACTTCGACGACCTGCTCGGCGAGCTCGGCATCGACGCGTCCGAGGGAAGTGTGACGTGGATCGCGTCCCACTTCGCCGTGCCCGACGCCGTTTCGGCCGACGACGCGCCCGAGGCGCCCGGCGCGCCGCCCGTCGACGTCGTCGGCCTCCTCGACTACCTCCAGCTGACGCCCGAGGCCGAGGAGCAGACGATCCTGGCGAACCTCCACGACAAGCTCTGCGACGGCGCCGCCGCCGTGGGCATCTCGACGAAGGAGGAGCTCTGCGCGTTCTTGATGGACTCGGACGCGTGTACGGAAGGCGGCGCGGTGGACGCGGGCAAGCTCGGCGACCTCGCCAAGGCGCTGGCCGACGCCGTCGCCGCGGGCGGCGGCTGGGACGAGGGCGAGGCCGTGGACCCGCTCAAGTTCTGGGCGGCCGTCGCGGCCGTCGACGGGTCGCTCGCGGACGACGACGAGGCGCAGCGGACGCGCGCGCTCGTGGGCCAGGTCTACACGAACGACGACGGGTCCGTCGACGCCGTGCACCTGCTCCACGATTTACGCTTGTGGCCGGGCGTCGAGGAGAGCGAGCACTGGAACGCGCTCGCGGAGGACCTCCGCGCGAAATTGTGCGAGGGCGCGGCGGCCGCGGGCATCAAGACCAAGGAGGCGCTCTGCGCGCTCTTCGCGGACGACGAGGGCCACCCGAAGAAGATGCGCGTCGACGAGTTCGTCGAGGTCTGCCGCGAGTCGCTGGGCGTCGACGTCGCGGCGCCGGACGACGACGAGGACGTCGACGACGGCGACGACCCGGGCCAGGGCGAGCTCGTGGCCTTCGTGCGGTGCTTCGTCGTCGAGGACGGGGGCCACGTCGACGTCGGCGAGCTGCTCTGGAAGCTCCTGCTCTGGCCGGGGTCCGAGGAGGAGCACCGGTCGCTCGTCGCGGGGCGGTCGCTCCGCCAGGACCTGCTGACGACGGCCGAGGACCAGGGCCTCGAGACCGTCGGCGACTTGTGCGCGTCGCTCATGGGCCGCTGCCACCAGCTGTTGACGGGCGACGCGCCCGACGACCACCTGGCCAAGGAGGTGCCCGTGCCCGCGCTGCTGACGGTGCTCACGGAGAGCTTCGGCGTCGAGGAGACGGCGGACCTGACCATGTACCTCCAGCACTTTGCGACGCCAGAGTCCAAGGCGGCGCTCGAGGCCGGCGAGGCCGACGCCCAGCCCGTCGTCGACCTCGAGAAGCTCCTCCAGCACCTCGAGCTCTTCGACCACGACGCCGCGGACGGCGGCGGCGACGACGACGACGACGACGACGCGGACACCGTCGACGCGGCCGACGTCAACTGACGCGGCGGCGCTCGCGCCACCTCCCCGGCCGCCCAAGTTCCCGCGCGCCGGAGCGCCGCGCGCCCTTTTTAAACCACACCACATCTGCAACTAGAACGAGGCATGTTGGACAAGTTATCGAAGGGGGTTTGCACCCGAGGATGCCGCCGGGGACAAGTTGTTGAACAGATGTTGAACCATTCTTGACCCGGGCGAGGATTACAGCCATGGTCATGGCCGTGCAGAATCGACGACCGCTGGGTCCAGCGCGGCGCGCTCCTCGACCGCTGGGTCCAGCGCGGCGCGCTCCAGCGCCCTCGCGTGCGCCGCGGCGCTCCTGGCGTTGCCCGCCGCGGCGCTGGTGCCGCAGCGGAGGCCCGCGCCGCGCCGATTGCCGCTCCAGGCGTCCGCCGCGGACTTCAGCGTCGCGGAGATCCCGCACCTGCGCGAGCGCGTGCGCTACGAGACCTTCGACTCGCCCATCGGCCGCGCGGTGGGCAGCGACATGTCGTTCGTGCCCCACCCGGACTTCTTCGTCGACGAGCGCACGTACGTGAGCAGTCAGGTCGTCACGGGGCGACCCGTCGAGGTCCCGCCGACGGCGTTCCACCGCGCGGGCCCGCGGTCGACGGTCTGCTTCGGCCCCGGCGAGGCGCGGGCCGCCATCGTCACCTGCGGCGGCGTCTGCCCGGGCCTGAACACGGTCGTGCGCGAGCTCTACCTCTGCCTCTCGCGCCAGTACGGCGTCGATTCCGTGCTCGGCGTGCAGGACGGCTACGCGGGCTTCAAGGACCTCGCGAAGAGCGGCGTGCGCCTCGACGACGCCTTCGTCGAGGGCATCCACGCGCGCGGCGGCACGGTGCTCCGGTCGTCGCGCGGC
This sequence comes from Aureococcus anophagefferens, assembly GCF_000186865.1. Lineage (NCBI taxonomy): Eukaryota > Pelagophyceae > Pelagomonadales > Pelagomonadaceae > Aureococcus > Aureococcus anophagefferens. Next base: position 723,976 of record NW_008705575.1, read on the forward strand.
GGCCACGAGACGTCGGCCATCTGCGACGCTTTGGAGGCCGCGGGCGTGAACATGCTCTTCCTCGTGGGCGGCGACGGCACGATGAAGGGCGCGCCTTCCCCGCGTCCGCGGCGCTCCCCCCCCCCTCGATGATGACGACACACCGTATTGAATTCCGGATCACGATGACGGTTCAAACTGATTTTTTCCCCGAATTCGAGGACGCGCGCCGCGAAAGGTCGTCGAACCGCCGCTGGTGCGCGCCCTCGACCGCCCGCGCGCGCAGGCGCGTGCAAGGTCGACGCGGAGATGGCGCGCCGCGGCCTCAAGTGCGCCGTCGCGGTCGTGCCGAAGACCATCGACAACGACGTGCCGGTCATCGACAAGTCCTTTGGGTTCGCGACGGCCGTCGAGGCCGCCGTGCCCCACATCGTCGCCGCGGCGACCGAGGCCGCGGCGTGCCCGAACGGCGTCGGCGTCGTCAAGCTCATGGGCCGCCACAGCGGCTTCATCGCCATGCACGCGACGCTGGCCTCGGGCGACGTCGACCTCTGCCTCATCCCCGAGTCGGAGTTCGACGTGCCGTCGATCCTCGACCACGTCGAGCGGAAGCTGCGGAAGCACCAGCACGCGCTCGTCGTCGTCGCCGAGGGCGCGGGGCAGACGCAGATGGGCGCCGAGGGCCGCGTCGACGCGAGCGGCAACACGCTCAACGAGGACGTCGGGCCCTGGCTGAAGAAGACGATCACGGACCACTTCGCGTCGCCGGCCTACGACGGCGACGCGGATTTCGGCGTCCACCGCGCCAAGGTCTTCTTCGTCGACCCGACCTACACGATCCGCGCCTGCGCCGCGAACGCCCAGGACCAGGTCTACTGCTCGTCCCTCGCGCACGCGGCGGTCCACGGCGCGATGGCCGGCTACACGCGATTTCTCGTCGGCAACGTGAACACGCGCCTCGCGCTGTTGCCCCTGGACCTCGTCGTCAACCGGCGGAACATCGTGTCCATCCGCGACCGCATGTGGACGCGGCTGCTCTTCTCCACGTCCCAGCCGCCCTTCGAGGCCGCGACGGGCCACGGCGGCGAGGAGGAGTGCGACCCCTACCAGCTCTACCGCGCGGAGACCGCGTCCGGGGGCTGCACCGTCGTGCTGCCCGACGATTACTAAGAGCCATGGGCGTGTCTGGCGTCGCGGAGCGTCTTCTTGGGCGGCGCCGCCGACGCGGGCCTCGTCGGTGGCGCCGCGGTCCACTCGTAGAGGTCCGGGAGCAGCCCGGCGGCGACGGGCGCGCCTTCGAGGCGCCGCGCGTCGTCGCGGAGCAGCTCGCGGCAATAGTAATAGAGCTCGAGGGCGAGCTGGGCGGCGTCGGCGACGGCGGCGAACTGGTCCGGCGTGTAGCGGTTCTCGGCGAGGACGCCGGCGAGGCTTTTCGCGGCCGTCGCGTGCGTCGGCCGCGGCGGCGCTTCGCACGTCGCCCAGCCGAACGTGTCGCAGAAGAAGCGGAGGCCCGCGTGGAGGTCGTCCAAGTCCGCGACGACGGCGAAGGAGCGCGCGCGCGCCTTGGCGCGCTCGAGGTCGTCGCGGTCGAACGCGCTCCGCCCGCCGGGCCGGCCGTCTTTTTCGTAGACCGCGGCCTCGCCGAAGTCGTCGCACCGCGTCCGCGGCGCCCACCAGTCGAAGCACGACGCGGCGTCGCGGGCCCCGTGGCAGCACGGCTGCAGCTCGTGCTTGCCGCCGTCCTCGCACCGCGGCCGCGGCTCGAACCACGGCGCGCAGGACGCGTGTTTTCGGAACGCCGCGAGGCAGCAGTGGTGGTCGCGCGGCGGCCGTGCCTCGGGCTCGAAGCCGAGCCAGGCCGCGAGCGTGACGACGGGCGTGTACATGTTCGTCGCGGCGCCGGGCGAGCTTCCCGGCGCGCGGCCGACGGTGAAGAGCGCGGGGTTCCGCACGATCGTCGACCACGCGACGCGGTCCAACGCGAGGGGCGCGAGCGCGGGCAGCGCTCCCTCGAATTCGCCAAAGTCGACGAATCGGCTCGACTTGGGCCGCGACGGGTCCGCGCTCCGCACGTCGAGCACGCGCGCCGCGAACGACGCGCGGAGCGCCGCCTCGCCGTCGACGGCCTCGCCGCGGCTCAGCGCGCGGTCGACCGCGGTCCGGTCCGCCGTCCCCGCGTACGTCGCCGTCGCGAGCGCGCGCCGGCTGAAGCAGCTGCACAGCGAGCCCGTCGGCCGCGCGAGGCCGTTCGTCCGCGCGACGGCGCCGAGCGTCGTCCCGGCGTGGTTCCGCAGGTGGAAGTGCGCGTGGAGCGTCGCGCTGCGGTTCCCGCGGCCGCGCGCGCCGGCGCGGTGGCGCGCGAGCGCCGCGGCGATGGCCGCGCGGTCGCCGGCCGACCGCGCGTCGCGCGTCCTCGCGCGCGCGGCGACCGCGAGCGACCGCTCGAGGTCCGCGAGGGGCGCGGCGAACGCGCCGGCGGCCGCGCCGGCTTTCAGTTGGAACGCGCGCGCGTAGGCGAGCGCGAGGTCGTCGGCGGAGTCCGCCGCCTCGTCGACGCAGGCGCGGACCCGGCCGATGCCCTCCTCACTCACGTTGCGCTGCGAGAATGCCTCGGGATGGCGCCGCAGCCGGCGGCACGCCGTCGCGGCCACGGCGACGTCCTGTAGCAGGAGCAGGAGTGCCACCAACCTCATGACGAGTTAAAAAAGGGCTGCCCCCCCCCCCATGGCGCGGAATCAAGGCGAGGGGCAACAATAAAATGAATCCACGGCAACTTTGACTCAAAAGAAACGACTTCTCTGCGAGAAGCAGCCCCTCTCGACGGCATGGCGCCGGGCAAGCGGCGCCGGTCGCGGGCGCGGTCCATCTCGGCGCCGGCGAAGGAGGCGCAGAAGGACCCCTTCGCGGCGGTGGAGAAGAGCCGGCGCGAGAGCCAGGCGCCGCGGCAGCGGACGCCGGAGCCGGAGCCCGAGCCCGACGACGACGACGACGTCGCCGTCGACGCCGTGAGCGGCGCGACGGGCGTCACCGACGCCGTCATGCTCAACGTGCGCCGCGCCGCGCCCCCGCCGCGCCGCGCGCGAGACCCCCGCGCGCCATCCCGTAGGTCTGCACCATGGCCAAGGAGCACCTGAACAGCGACATCGTCACGATCTTTTTGTACGCGCCGAAGAAGCGCCAGCTCTGGAGCCGCTGGGGCACGAACCTGCCGTCGGACATCACGACGGGCAAGACGCGGCCCATCCGCGTGCCGGCGAACGCGGGCATCACGGGCCAGGCCTTCAGCTCCCAGGAGATATTGAACGTCAAGGACGCGTACGAGACCGCGTACTTCAACCAGAAGGTGGACCAGATGACGGGCTACGTGACGCGGTCCGTGCTCTGCCTGCCCTTATTTCGCCCCTACGACGCGTCGCGGCCCGGCGGCGGCGCGGGCGCGCCGCCCATGGGCGTCGTCCAGTTCATCAACAAGCTCGCCGCGGACGACGACGACGACGACGACGGCGGCGACGGCGGCGAGAGCGACGACGAACCCGCGGACAAGGACCACGCCCTGCGGCTCGCGGAGAAGCGCGCCGTGCGCGCCGCCGTCGAGGACCTCGAGGTGCGGCGGGACCGCGAGACGACCGAAAAAATCCGCGTGTGCCCCTTCGCGAAGGAGGACCTCGAGCTCGCGTCCGGCTTCGGGAAGATCGCGTCGCGCGCCATCGCGACGGCCATCGACCACGACGAGGACCGCAAGGCGCGCGAGGAGATGAAGGAGGCGAACAAGGAGGAGGAGAAGAAGGCGAACTTCCAGTCGCACGTCGAGTCGATCTTCGACTTCTTCGAGCGGCGCCTCGACTTTGGGGGGACCCAGGTGTCGCCCGGCGGCATGGAGGCGGCGCACACGGCCTTCAAGCTGAAGCAGCGCGAGGGCGAGCTCAGCGTGAAGATGAACGCGATGATCCGCGGGTATTTGACGCGGCGCAAGGTCGTCAAGGAGCTCAAGAAGAACGGCATGATCGTCCGGTCCATCACGGGCGCGGCGCGCGAGAAGACGGACACCATGCGCGCCAAGCTGAAGGACCAGGAGAAGATCCGGAAGCGCGCGTTCGCGACGCAGCAGCTCCTCCGGAGGCAGAAGGCGCGGGACCAGGCCAGGGCCGCGGAGGCGTCCGACGACGCCCTGCGCGCCGAGGCGGACCGCGCCGTCGACCGCGCCCGCGCGACGGCCGCCGCGGCCGCGGCCGGAGCGCTGCTCGAGCGGCGCGCGACGGAGTTCAAGCTGGAGCGCGACGCGGCCATCGCCAAAATCATGGCCGGCGGCCGCGAGGCCGCCGAGGCCGCGGCCCTCGCCCAGGACGCCGAGGACGCGCGCGAGGCCATCCGCGAGGCCGTGAACGTCGCCGCCTACGAGAAGGAGGAGAAGTTCGCCAAGAATTTTTCCGCGAAGAAGGTCCAGGGCATGGCGCGGCGCCGGTCGTCGCTCATCATGGTCGAAAAGCAGCGCGAGGAGGCCGTCGCCGCCGCGGCGCGGGCCACGAGCCGGCGGTCCCTCTTCCGGAGCGCGATCCGCAAGGTCTGGTGCGCTCTGGCGTTCCGCGACAACGTGAAAATCCACAAGGACCGCGAACAGGCGGCGGACGTCGCGGCCTTCGCGGCCGCGGAGCTCGAGGAATTGCAGGGCGCGGAGAGCGTGAGCCCGACGCCGCGGTCGACGCCCATGGGCGGCCGGCGGTCCATCGCGGCCGTGCACGAGGTCCGCGTGAAGAAGCACGGGAGGCACGCGCGGCCGCCCGGCCTCCTCTCCGGCGAGAACATCTACGAGTACGGCTGGCGCCGGTGCCAGGCCCGCGTGCGCAGCGGGCAGGCGCGGCGGCGCGTGCGCCTGCTCTGGGCCGAGTTCTACGCGAGGATCGGCGCCGCGGACGACGGCTCCGTGGGGTCGACGTCCTTCAAGGACACGTACGCGCGGCTCCAGCGCAGCGACCCGCCGGCGCCGACGCCCTGGGTGCGGGGGTTTACGAAGTTCCAGGCCGTGGCGCGGGGCGCGCTGCTCCGCGTCGTGCGGCGGCGCTACGGCGCGCACGAGACGCCCTTCGGCGTGGAACTGGAGAAGTTCCTCCCGCCGGAGCACGGGCCCCTGGGCGCGACGCCCGCGCGGTCGCCGCGGGGCACGCCGCGCCAGCCGTCGCGCACGCTCGCCGAGCACCGGCGGGCCCTCGCGGAGCAGCGCCGCGCCGCGCAGCCGCCGCCGCGGACCGGCGTGGGCAACATGGGCACGTTCGCGCCGCCGCGGACGGGCAAGGTCTCCAAGGGCGCCCTCATCGCCGCGCACCGCGGGGCCTACAACGCGGACGTGAGCCCGAGCCGCTTCGGCGGGCCCCTGGACATCCTCGACTGCCGCGACGACCAGGGCAGCAAAAGAGAGCGAAATTCCCAACTTCAAAGGCTCCGATCTCGGCCGTTTTCCACTCGTTTCGGCTGATTTTTGGACGAGCGATCGTCTCTCGGAACGGTCTCGAAGCGTGGGTGCTTGTTTTGGAACGCGCGCGCGCGAAACACTCACGTTGAAGCGACGTTGAATCACTCTTGTGCTGCCCAGGCGACGACGGCGACGTCGACTTCCGGTCGCACCGCGTCGCGAGCACGGCGCCGCGGGCCGTGTCCGGCGCCTACGGCGGCGGCGGCCGCCAGGGGCGCATCGAGGCGCAGCTGCTGGCGGAGCTGCGCGACGACCTGGCGGAGAACGACGTGCCGACGCTCGGCCGCGTCGACGAGGCGCTCTACACCGCGACGCCTTTGGCATCGCGCGCGACGACGCCCTACAGCGCGGCGAAGCTCCTCACGTCCCAGCTGCTGTCGACGACGGACGAGGGCGACGACGAGTCGAACGACGGGCGGCGCGTCTACGTGCAGCACGCGTACCACGTGCCCATCGACGCGTCCGTGTCCGGCTCCGTGCCTTCGTACTACCCCGCGCGGCCGAGCGGCGACCCCATCTACGTCCACTCGCCCCACAAGGACCGCTGGCTCAGCGCCCACGCGGGCGTCGTGAAGAAGTCGTTCAAGAACGACAAGCTCTACCGCGAGGCGCGGCGCAACGTGTCCCGCCTCGTGCGCCAGAACCGGCGCCTCGAGTACACGTCGGGCCTCGAGCGGCCCGCGACGACGCGGACGACGAGCCTGCCGAGCCCGCGAAGGGCCTAGAAGTGTTAGTCCGAGTCGCTTGCTTCCTTGGGCGGCTTCGGCGGCGGCTTGGCGAGCCCCGCGGCCTCGAGCTTCGCCTCGACCAAATCCCGGAGCCGCGGGAAGGACGCGTCGCAGGGCAACAGCGCGGAGTTGTGGCGCAGGCACGCCGCGTGCGCGACCTCCGTCGGCGGCTCCTCTAGGTTCAGGTTGTAGACCGTCACGTCGGCCTCCTTGGCCCGGCGCAGCGCCTCGCGCGTCATCTGCACGGCGAAGGACGTGCCCGCGAAGACGATGGCGTCGGCGTCGTCGAGCCAGCCGTCCCACGCGTCCGCCTCGAAGAAGAAGTGCGCGTCGTAGTTCTCGTCGAACAATAAACTCAGCGGCGCGAGCGCCGCGCCGCAGCGCGGGCAGCGCGGGCAGCGGGCCACGGCCACGGCGCGGTCCCGCGTGGCGGCGTCGACGACGGCCCGGTCCTCGGCCTCGAGCTCGGCCGTCTCGTACCACTCCGTCGTCGCCGTCTTTAGGGAGCACCGGCTCCGGCCGCCCGTCGCGCTGCCGAACATGGCGCAGCGGAAGAGGCCGCTCCGCCCGTGGGCCTCGACGAGCTGCATGTCCGGCACGGAGCCCACGTGCAGCCCGTCGACGTTTTGCGTGACGACCTTGACCTCGGGCGCGAGCGTCGCGATCGCGCCCAGCGCGTCGTGCGCGCGCGTGCGCCGCGCGTTGCGCAGGCGGCCGCACTCGAAGGTCGGCAGCCAGAAGGTCTCGTACCAGTGCACGGGGTCCTTGCGCAGCGCCTTGCGCGTGCCCATCTCGACGACGGTCTGCGTCCACACGGCGTCGACGCCCGTGCGGAACGCCGGGATCCCGGCGGACACGGAGATGCCCGCGCCCGTGACGAAGAGCACGTTCGAGCCGCCCGCGATGAGCGACGCGATCTCGTCGAGGAGCTCGCCCGCGGGCCGCGGCCGCGAGTCCGCGATTTTCTTGCGCCGCTTGCGCATGACGCGCGACATGATGGCGCTGCGGTCGACCTTCGTCATTTCTTTTGGTGGTTTTAGTCGCTTCGAGCGCCCGAAACTGGCGCCAAGCAGCCTAATTACGCGGGGTCAGCCCAAGTCTCGCGCTGCACTCGCTCGCCAAGGTCGCCCCGAATGTCTGTATTTGCCACAGGGTGCTGCGGCCTCTGATCGCGTATGGTGCGCCGCAAGTAGCGTTTTAACACCGCGCCGACCGCCCCGGCCCTTGCGGAGCCCCCCCGCCGCGCCCAAGACGCCGCGCCGCTCTCGGACGGCGCCCCGCCGCGCCGCCTCAGCCGCCCCGCCGCCGCCGCGCCGCCGGCACCCCGGACGACCATGGCGCCGCGCGCCCGCGCCAACCAGAGCTACACCTGGGCCCAGGTCAAGAGCGTGCAGTCGCTCATCGAGCGGTGCCTGAACCAGTACATGACCCAGGCGGAGATCATCGCCACGCTCCAGGTCCAGGCCGACGTCGAGCCCGCGCTGACGTGCCTCGTCTGGTCCAAGCTCGAGGAGCAGAACCCGGACTTCTTCCTCAGCTACGACATCCAGCTGCGACTCAAGGACCAGATCGCGCGGCCCCGCGTCCCGCTTCGCGCGCGCGCGCGCGCCGCTCGCTTCCGGTTCCGCCACGTGCCGCGCGCGCGAGCTTTCCGGTTCCCTTCAGGTCGCGTTCAACTACCTCGTTGAGCAGCAGACGCGGCTCCTGCAGAAGCTCCAGTTTTCCCTGCCGGCCGGCGCCCAGCCGCCGGAGGCGTGGAGCGGCGCGCCCCAGCTCGAGGAGCCGCCGATGAGCGCGCCACCGTCGAACTGGGACTAGGCTCGGCTCGCACGACGCGCGCTGAGGCACACGCGTAACTCCCCAAGTACGCGATCCACGCCCGGGTCTCGATGCGCGTCGGCGGCCGCCGGACGGACGAACTCGCGCGCGACGAGCCGCTCGAGGCCGGCCGTGCCGCTCGTCGAGCGGCCTCTCTCGGGAGCATCTCGAGCAGCAGCCCACCATCTGCATCGGCCGGCGCGGGCGGCGTGCGACACGTCCACGAGCCCTGCGACGCGCTGCGACACAGCAGCCGGCGTACGACGCGTCGACGAGCCCTGCGACGCGCTGCGACACACACGCGAGCGCTACAAGATGCGCGCATGGCTGCGATGCGTCGCCGCGCTCGCCGCGGCCCGCGCGCTCAGCCTCGTGCCGCGGCGGCGCGCGCTCGCCTGCGGCGTCGCGTCGCTCGCGGCGCCCGCCGTCGCCGCGGACTCGCCGGACACGACGCGCGTCGGCCGGGGCATGCGCGCCGTGGGGACGCCCAACGAGTCGCTCGACATCGACGCGGCGCTGGGCATCCCCTGGGGCGGCGCGCGTCGCTGCGACGCCGCGGACCGCGACTGCGTCACCGACGGCGGCGACGGCGCGGCGGCGACGGTCGCGCCGCCGCCGGGCCTGGGCGATCGGACCCTCGCGGGCGTCGCGACGCTGAAGATCTCCGTCGCCGGCCGCGACGAGGGCGCGCTCCGCGTGGGCCTCTTCGACTCGTCGGGCGCGCGCGTCTTCGCGGACCTCGCCGCCGGCGCCTACAAGCCCGACGGCTCCGACGCGACGCCCGCCGCGTGGGCCCGGGGCGCGTGCTTCTGCATCGAGGACGGCCTCGTGAAACTGTCGGAGAACGCGGACGCGCAGGAGGTCGCCTACCGGAAGCGCTTCGGCCTGCGGAAGACGCCCGAGGAGTTCCAGCCGGCGAGGGCGCCGAAGATCGCCGACGACGGCGGCGCCGCGCCGAAGCTGCCGCCGGGCACGCTCTCGACGGGCCGCGGCGGGCCCGGCGCGAGCCTCGAGTTCGGATTGGCGGTCGCCGAGGTCGACGGGCGGAACCGCGTCCCCGTGGGCGTGCTCCTCGACGACGAGTCCATGGCCCTGCTCGCCTATCTGGGGAGCCGGCCCGTCGTGTCGCAGCGCGCGAAGCTCGGCGGCAAGGCCGGCCAGCCCATCGTCAAGGTCGTCGTCGAGGCGAGCGGCTACGTAACTGTGTAAATCGGAAAAACCTAGGCCATCCCGCCGGCGACGACGAGGGACGTGCCCGTGATGTAGGACGCGTCCTCGCTCAGCAGGAACGCGACGGCCTCGACGACCTCCTCGACCTCGCCGAGGCGCTTCAGCGGCACGCCGCCGACCTTCTTCTTCGCCAACACGTCGGCGTCGCGGTCGAAGTAGGGCGACCCCGACGCGGCGTGGAGCTCGTTCTGCCGCTTCCACATGAAGCCGTCCTCCGGCCCGATCAGCGCGGGCATGACCGTGTTCACGCGGATCTTGTGCGGCGCCAGGTCCTTCGCGGCCGTCATCGTCAGCCCGTGGACGGCGGCCTTCGACGCGACGTAGGCGTTCATCGTCGGCGTGCCGCGCAGGCCCGCGACGCTGCCCGTCTGCACGACGGCGCCGCCGCCGCGACCGGCCATGTCGCGCGCGCACGCTTGCAGCACGTTGAAGCCGCCGACGACGTTGATGTCCATGACGAGCTGCACGTCCTTGGCGGAGTACTCGAGGAGGGGCTTCATCTGGCCCTGGTAGCCCGCGTTGTTCCAGAGCAGGTCCACGCCGCCGAACTTTTGCGCGGTCCGCACGACGGCGGCGACGGAGTCCGCGTCGCGGACGTCGCACGCGACGGCCTCGACGTTGGCGCCCGGCAGCGTCGCCATGGCCTCGTCGAGCGCCTTGCGGTTCACGTCCACGAGCACGACGTTGGCGCCCTCCTTGGCGAAGTACTTGGCGCCGACGCGGCCGAAGGTGCCGCCGCCGCCGGTGATCACGATCGTCTTGCCGGCGAAGCGCGGCTGCTTCTCCTCGCAGGAGCTGAAATTGAGGGTCGCGGACACGGCCGCTACACCAATCGAGCCGACGCGGCGCAGGGCGAGCATGATGCGAGAATAACTTTCGCACAGGCACCAGCTCGAGGCCCGACGTGCCGCTTCGTTGACCCGAGGTTGAAGCCACCCAAGTCTTTACGTCTGCTCTAGCTCGATCGCGAGCTGTGGCAATTAATTAGCGAGGCCCGACGTGCCGCTTCGTTGAGTGCTTCGAAGTGCTTCGTTGACCCGAAGTTGAAGCCATGTAAAAGCCTTACGTCTGCTCCTTCAGCACGACCTTGGACCGCGCGGCCTTGGGCGCGACGGCGCCCGGCCGGGAGTGGTCCATGGTCTTCTGGAGCTTGGCGCGCGCGCGGTCCTTCTCCTCGTCGCGGCGGTCGCGCATCTTCTTGACCATCTTCGGCAGGTTCCGCGACTTGACGATGCGCTTCACCGTGGGCATGTGCGCGTGGCGGTCCAGGAGCGCCGCGCGGTAGTCCAGCGCCGCGCGCTCCCGGGAGCTCACGGGCCCGAGCTTCTTCGAGGCCCGCGCCTTCCAGACCCGGAGGTTGAAGTCCTCCGACGCGGTGAGCACGAAGGACGCGTCGGCCGTGAAGCGCACGGCGGCCAACGCCTGCATGCGCAGGGCGTGGTAGGTCTCGCGCGCGCGGCCGCAGCCCGCGCCGCGGCTCGCAAAGATTCGGGTGGTGCGGTCCGCGGACGCCGACGCGAATTCGAGGCCGCTCGGCGCGAACGACACGTCGTTGACGGCGCCGACGTGGCCCTCGTGGATCATCTTCGGCTGCTTGAGGTTGCGCACGTCGAAGGTGTAGCACATGGTGTCCTCGGACCCGACGACGAAGTGCGTCGGGTCCCGCGGGTTCCAGGCCAAAGCCCGGCACGGCGCCGCGAGCACGCAGCGTCTTAGCGGCGTCTTCGCGCGCGTGTCGTAGAGCGTCGCCGCGCGGTCCCGGGACGTCGAGGCGACGAGCGACGGCTCCGCCGGGTTCCAGCGCGCCTTGTAGACCGCGTCCGTGCCCCAAGACCACGACCGCACGGCCGCGGACCGCTCCGGGTCCCACAGTTCGACGACCCCCTCGGAGCCGCAGCTCACGAGCGCGCCGTCGCCGCCGCCCTGCCAGGAGGCATCGACATCATTCACCGTGCCCCGCGACGTCCAGACGTTCAGGGGCTCCGGCCGCCGGTCGTCGCCGCCCCGCCGCTCGTCGCCCTCGAGGCTCCCGCCGGACGTCGCCGCGACCTCCAGCGCCCACCGCTTGATGGACCGCTCGCCGCAGGAGAAGAAGGAGTCGCCGGCCCGCGCCAACACGACGCCGGCCACGGGCCCCGCGTGGGCCGGCGCGCGCCAGACGCACTTGCGGCTCGCGAGGTCCCACGCGCGGCACTCGCCGTCCGCGCCGCCGGAGACGACCTGGACGAGCTGGCCGCGCCGCGGCGTGCCCAGGCACGTGATGGCGTCGCGGTGGCCGTCCAAAGCGCAGACGAAGGGCTTGGCCATCATGCGGTCGAGCTTCGCGGCGACGACGGCGCGCTGGTGCTCCCGGGCCGCGGCGAAGGGGTGCGCCGCCGGGTCGAGGTTGCGCCGCACGTACTTGTGGTCCGCCGTGTCCCGGGCCTCCTTCTTCGCGCTGCGCGACACCGTCTTGATCTTCATCGCGTGTTGCGGCAGCCGCGCTCAGTGATGCTCTCTATCGTCGCCCACTTTTGCTTCGGCACTCAACCTTCAGCCATCGATGTTGCAGTACCGCGAGCGTACGGAGGAAGTGGCGGAAGCGAAGTCTACAGCGAAGGGGAAGGGAGCGTCCGGCGTCGGCCTAGGGCGCTTCGGACGCGCCGTCGCCGTCGCGCCCGTCGCACGCGCCGTCGCCGCCGGAGAGGACGGGGTCCAGGATGAGCGCGAGCTCCTCGTCGTTGACGTAGGGCGCGGCGTCGGAGTCGTCGGAGCAGTCCGAGGCGTCGTCGTCGAGGCCGTCGTAGCGCCGGACGCCCCGGTCGAGGTCCACGAGCCGCGTGCCCGCCCGCTCGCGGCCGTCGTCGTCGAGGTCCGCGGCGCACGAGCACGCGGGGAGCCAGCCGGGACCCGCGCCCGCGCCGCAGCAGAGCTCCTCGACCCAGGGCGGCGCGCTCCCGCTGTCCTCGAAGAGGGCCGGCCAGCCGCCCGCGAGCACGGGCGACAGCGCGATCTCGCGCACGGTCTGCGTCGCGACGGGCGTCCCGAACGACAGCGGCCGTCGCGGCGGCGCGGACGGCGCGACCTCGCGGACGGCCGCGGGCGTCGCGGGCGTCGAGGACATGGCCGAGAGCGTGACCTCGCGGACCGTCGACGGCGCGGGCGTGGAGGGCGACGCCGACGTCGCCGAGAGCGCGACCTCCCGGGAAGGCGCGGGCGCGCCGACGGACGAGCGCGGCGTTCCCGGGTCGCTCCGCGGGCTCGGCGCGCACTCGGATCGGACCTCCGCCTCGAGCAACGTGATGTCGAGCACGGCCTCGAGCACCGCGGACAGCGCGAGGCGCAGCGGCGACGGCGTCGCGCCGTCGGCGGGCGCGGCGGCCGCCGCCGGCGTCGTCGTCGCGCCTCCGGGCGTCGCGCCTCCCGGCGTCATGCCTCCCGGCGTCATCCCCCCTCCCGGCGCCCAGACGTCCGAATGGCGGTTCGGCGTCGCGCGGCGCGACAGGTCGTCGAGCGTGTAGATGGCGTCGACCTCGAGCCTGGGCAGCAAAAGGGTGCGAAATTCCCAACTTCAAAGGCTCCTATCTCGGTCGTTTTCCGCTCGTTTCGGCTGATTTTTGGACGAGCGATCATCTCTCGGAGCGCTCTCGAAGCGTGGGTGCTGTTTTTGAAACGCGCGCGCGGAACACTCACGTTGAAGCTACGTTGAATCACCCTTTTGCTGCCCTGCCTCGAGCATGGACTGGCGCAGCTTCGTCGCGGAGCTCGGGAGCCTCGCGATGTCCTTCGTGATGGAGTCCTCGCGGTCGCTCGCGGGCGACGGGCCCCAGGACACGCGGCGGCGGCTCGCCTTCTTCGGCGGCGTGCGCCGCGGCGACAGCGGGCCCTTGGGCGACGGCTTGGGCGACGGCAGCGCCGCGCCCTTGGGCGGCGGCGCCGCGGCGCCCCGGGGATCGGGCGCGGCGACGTTCGGCGGCGCGTTCTCGTCGCCCCGGTGCATGAGGAGCGACGGGCTCGCGGGGATCATCGTGATACGCCTCGGGCTGCGACAGGACCGACGCGACGACGACCAAAATCAAACTGGCGTGGATGGCGGGCTGCTAGGCTAGGAGAGGTTAACAGCTAGAGGGCCTACCCGGGGGGTCATTGCTGCTTATTAGACGCGCTGCAACACGAGTGCACCATGCAGCGCCACAAGCTCGTCCGAGGAGGCAATAAAGCGAGCTCGAGCCGATTGCCGCGGCGATTGTCGTCACGTGCAACCATGACCAGCGAAAAGGCGGCGCTCGTCGACGACGTTGAGGCCGGCGGCCGCGGCGGCGGCGACGCGACGTTCGGCATGACGGTCATCACGCTCATGAAGATCTGCGTCGGCACGGGCGTCCTCGCCGTGCCCCACGCCTTCTCCGGCGCGGGCGTCGTGCCGGGCTTCGGCATGCTCTTCGCTTTATTGTGCTGGAACGACTGGTCCGCGAACCGGCTGCTGGCCTGCCGCGACCTGCTGAGCGACGACGAGCGGCGCCGCTTCGAGGCGCCCGGCGGCGAGTCGCCGCTCGGAGCATTGGCGCGCGTCGTCGCGGGCCCGCGCGTGGCGACGTCCGTGGAGGTCTGCCTCTGCGTCCTCATGTTCGGCGTCGCGACGGCGTATTTCGTGGCGCTGCACGATTTCCTCGCGGCGACGCCGCTGGGGCCGGCGTTGGCGCGGGCGCCGCGGGGCGTCGACACGTTCGCGGCGGCGTGCCTCGCCCTGCCGCTGTCGCTCGTCGACGACATCGGCGCGCTGGCCTACGCCGGCGCCGCGGGGCTCTGCGCGATTTTTGTTTCCTTCGCGTGCATCGTCACCTACGGCGTGGAAGAACGGACGGCCGTGGGCTGGGCGCAGGCGGACGGCTTCACGTGGATGACGCCGACGTCCGTGTCCGCCCTGGCGAGCGGCTTCGGCGTGCTGGCCTTTTGCTTCGGCGTCGCGCCGCTGGCGCTGCAACTGGAGGCGTCGATGGCGGAGCCGCGGCGGTTCGCGAGCGCCCAGCGGTACGCGTTGGGCGTCGCGTTCCTCGCCTACGCGGCGACGGGCGCGGGCGTGGCGCGTCTCTACGACGGCCTCCCCTGCGCGCCGGACGGCGTCGCGGGCAACGTGCTCGACGATCTGCCGCGGGGCGCGCCGTGGACGACGGCGCCGTCGGCGGTGCGGGTCGCGATGTCCGTGGTCTGCGTCTTCTCGGCGCCCATCGGCGTCGTGAGCTCGGGCGAGATCCTCGAGGCGGCGCTGCCGCCGCTGGCCCCGGGGCGGCGGCCCCTCTTCCTGCGGCGGCTGGCGGTCCGGGGCGGCGTGGCGTTCGGGGCCGCGACGGTCGCGGCGGCCGTGCCCGTCTTCGCGCTCATCGTCGCCCTCGTCGGCTGCCTCGCCGTGTCCTTCCTGAGCTTTGTGTTGCCGCCCTACCTGCACCTCAAGCTCGCGCTGTCCCGGGAGCCGGCCGCGGTCGCGCTGGACGCGGCCGCGACGGTGCTCGGCGTCGTCGTCGTCGTCTTCACGACGTCCCTCACGGCCCTCACGACGGCCGCCGAGGTCGCGCGCGCCGCCGCGCCGCCGCCCGTGGTCCAGTCGGGGTAATTTTACGTGGGTATTGGTGGGTCTCGACCGCCTAGGCGAGCGCGCCGGGCGCGAGCTTGGACGTGGCGACGCCGAGGCCGCCGAAGAGCACGGGGAAGAGCGTGCCCAGGGGCACGGCGAGGAACGTCTGGAGCGCCACGGACGCGACGGAGTCGTCGGGCTGGCCCGTGACGACGACGGCGCCGCCGAGCGACGCGAGGGCGAGGGCGAAGTACGCGGGCGACGGGACGTTGATGAGCACGCCGAGGAGGGGCGTCGCCGGGCCCGCGAGGGCGATGAGGGTCGGGAGGATCGGGAGGAGCTCGTCGTTGAGGTCGCCGAGCGTGCCGAGGAGGCCCTGCTCCTCGGCGAAGACGAGGAGGGGCTCGACGTCGGCCAATTTCACGCCCGCGCGGTCGAGCTTCGACAGCAGGCCCGTCTTGGCGACCTTGGTGAGGAGGCCCGACGTGTCGACGGCGTCGATGGTCTTCTCGATCTGCTCGAAGGGGTCCATGAGGCCCGGCTCGAGGCCCTGGACGGGCGTCCCGACGGGCGCGTAGCCCCACCAGACCTTCTTCGTTTTTCCCTCGCCCGCGTAGCCCTCGTAGAGCCGCGTCTGCGACGGGGAGAGGCGTGTGCGCGGTGGCGGTGGGACGAGGGGAGCCGGGGGCGGCGCGCGAACGTTCAAGATCCAGTCCAGCAACCCTATCGCTCGCCCGGGGGCCGGCGCGCGCGCGCGGTCGCGAGATTTCGCGCGGGCCGGTTACGCACCGACGTCTTAGGCGCGCGCGGCGCCTGGAGCGCCGAAGCGCTCGCGAGCAGTGCACAGAGAGCCATTGCGCGAGCCATTGCGATGGATTGCGTCGTCAGCGTCAAGCGTGGCCGGGGATCGGGTCATCCGTGCCGAGGCTCTTGCGGCAAGACCGGCATGATGGTCTTGACCTGAGGCACGTCTCCGTGCTGATGGCCTCCTTCGAGGAAGACTCCGACCTCCAGGAGGAGTCGGACGACTACAGCTACGAGTCCGGGGAGGACGACAACGCCTCCGACTCGGAGGCGGAGACGTCGCCGCCGCAGCAGCCCTACCCGGTGTCCTTGTCGGAAGAGGAGGTCGCGTCGGAGGCGCGCCGCCGCGCGACGGCCGTGCAGCGCGCCCTCGGCTGCTCGGCCTTCGCGGCGCGCGTCGCGCTGCGCCTCGGCCGCTGGCAGCACGCCGCGGCCGTCCGCGACGCCGCGGCGCCGGACGCGGCGGCCGCGGACGACGGGAACTCGTGCGCCGTCTGCTACGGCGACGGCCTCGCGCTCGTCGCCAACGAGCGCTGCGGCCACGGCTTCTGCGGCGACTGCTGGCGCGGCTTCCTCGCCGTGGCGCCGGGCCTCGACGCCGGCTGCCCGTCCGCGGGCTGCGGTCGGCTGCCGTCCGACGCCGTCGTCGCGCGCGTCTTCGGCGCGGATTCCCCGGAGGCGGCGCGGCGCGCGGCGCTCTGGGCGAACTCGCTCGTCGACGACGGGGCCGACGCGCGCTGGTGCCCGCGGGGCTGCGGCCGCGCCGTGCTCTTCGACGCGTCGGGCGACGCCGCGCGGTGCGCGGAAGCGCGGTGCGACTGCGACGACTCCAACCGCTTCTGCGGCCGCTGCGGCCTCGACGCCCACGCGCCGGCGACCTGCGAGGACGCCGTCACGTGGGTGCGCAAGCGCGAGGAGGACGCGACCGTCGCCGCGGACGCCGCGGTCGCGGCCAAAGTAAAACGATGCCCGAACCCGGCGTGCGGCTGCGCCGTCGAGAAGAACGGCGGCTGCAACTACATGCGCTGCGCGTCCTGCCGCGAGTTCTGGTGCTGGCACTGCGGCGCCTGGGGCGGCGGGCCGAGCCGCCGCGACCCGCCGCACCACCTCTTCTTCTGCAACGACCCCGCGACGTCCTTCGCGACGCTGGAGGACGACGGCCGCTACGCGTTCTACTCGGAGCGGAGCGCGGCCCACGGCGCCTCGCGCGCCTTCGCAACGACGCAGCTCGAGAAGTCCCACAAGCTGGCGAAAAAAATCGCCGCCGGGTCCGCGGACCCGGACGCGAGCTTCCTGCCGAACGCCGTGGCGCTCGTCGTCCGCTGCCGCGCGACGCTCGAGTGGTCCTACTGCTTCGCCTACTACGAGCGCGACGACGACAAGCGCCGGCTCTTCGCCTTCGCGCAGAAGCAGCTCGAGACCTTCACGGAGGAGCTCAGCGGCCTGACGGAGCAGAAGGCCGCGGACGTCGCGGACGCGCGGCGCCGCATCGTCTTCCTCGCGGCCGCGCTGACCAAGTACCGCGCGAACATCGCCGACTGGGGCGCGTAACGTGTGTGTGTGTGTGTTACAGCGCGCGCGCGCTTTTGAGCTTGCCGTCGAGCTCGCCGGCTTTGTCGAGGGGGACGAGGCCCGGCGCGCCGTCGTTGAGGCCGCCGACGTACTCGTCGCCGATCCAGACCGCGGGCACGGACGTGCGGCCCGTGCGCTTGCCGAGCCTCGCCCGGAGCGCCGCGCCGTCCTCGCGCTCGTCGAGCGCGATCTCCGTGTACGTCGCCCCCTTGTCGTCCAACAGCTCCTTCGCCTTCTTGCAAAAGGGGCACGACGTGAACGTGTACATGGTCACGCCGCCGTTGCCGAGCGCGGCGTCGATGGACGCGTCGACGGCGGCCGCGTCGAAGTCGCCCGCGACCGTCTCCGCGACGAACTGCTTGAAGCCCGCCGCGTATTTTTGCGTGGCGCCGCTCAGCTGCTGCGTGAACGAGTCCTCGTCGGCCCAGGCCGACGGCTCGCCCGTCCAGCCGTCGGCCTCGGCCTCGGGCAGCGCGCCCAGCGCCCGCGCGGCGGCGACGAGCGGGCCCGCGATGGGGTCCTGCGTGCCCAGGGGCGACGCGGCCTTCTTTGTGGCTTCGTCCTCGCCGCGCGACGTCGTAGCGGTGGCCTTTGACGGGCTGACATTCTCCTTTTTTCGCGACAGCGGCCCCGGCGGCCCCGCGCGGAAGAGCTGGCGCACGCCCTCGGCCGCGGACACGTCCCAGCTCTCGAGGTGCCGCACGACCACGACCTCGTCCTCCCGTACGTCCAGCACGTGCTCGACGCCCCAGGGCCAGGCGAGCACGGGCTGCCAGGGCAGCGCGAGGCGCAGCTTCACCATGAGCTTCGTCGTGTAGCTCGACGCCGTCCGCTCCGTGCCGAGCGTCCGGATGCTCGCGTCGCTAATGAAACCGCCGCCCAGATTCGCCAAATTCTCCTCGAAGCGCGCGCGGCCCTTGAAGGACACGAATGGGTCCGCGAACTCGCAGTCGTCGTCGTAGCACGCCGCGTCCATGATTCCCGTGAGGAAGTAGGGGCCGTCGGCGCCCTCGTAGTCCGCGGCGAGGCGCTTGCAGGCCTCGTCGACGGACCGCGGCGGCTGCGCCGTCGACAGCGGCGCCGCCGGCGCGCCCTTCGTCAGCGCCGCGGCCTTGCCGAAGAGCTCGGCGGCGAACCACGCGCCCTTGACGCCGAGGCTCGGCTCGTCGTCCGTCGGGCCGGCGCGGCGCGCGGAGCGCAGCGTGTGCGTCGTTTTGGGGGAGAAGGCGGTTGCGCAGGCAAGCAGCGCGGCTGTGGCGAGCATTGCTGCGCTGCGGGTCAACGCCTGCGACGAGCGGCCCATGCTGCGGTGGCGCTTCGAGCGGCCCATGCGCATGCTGCCGTGGCCGAAATTCACCATAGAGTCAACCTGGTGATGTTGCCGCAAAATTCCTCTTACCCATAGCAGCGTATCTCGTCCGTGCAGCCCCTGGCCGCCGACTGCGGCCGGCCGAAGCGGCCGCCGTTCTCCAGGTAGCGCTGGTGGACGGCCTCCGCGGGCCAGAAGACCGCGGCGCGCTTCACCTCTGTGACGACTTTTCGACCGCTGGATTGCCAGGACCGGTCCTCGACATCGAACGCCTCCTCGGCGTCGCGGAGCTGCGCGTCGCTGTGACAATACATGCCCGTCCTGTAGTTCGTGCCGCGGTCGCGGCCGACGCGATTGAGCGTCGTGGGATCGCCGACGACGTCGAACAGCACGGCCGCGAGGCGCGCGAACGACACGATTTCCGGCGAATATTTCACGAGCACGGCCTCCGTGTGGCCGGTGGTTTCGTCGCACACGTCCGCGTACGTCGGCCGCTCGGCGTGGCCGTGCGTGTAGCCGACGACCGAGTCGACGACGCCGGGCTCCCGGTCGAACGCGAGCTGCAGACCCCAGAAGTAGCCGCCGCCGAAGGTCGCGACGGCCAGTCCGTCGTGAGTTGTGGACGGAAAGGGCTTGCCGGCCTCCGCGTACGCTGCCGCGTCGTCGCAAAGAGATGCAGCAATGGGTGCTGGTCTTCGCACCTGCTGCCGCAAGAAACCGCGCGCAAGCGATGCGCATGCAATCAACATCCACTGCGGCTTCATGCGCGCCATCGGCGGCTGCTGCGCGCCCCCAGTCGCGCGTCCTTGCAGCCCTTCAACGTCAGGAGAGCTGTTAGCTTGAAGGCCAAGCTGCAGTGGCAAAAGGGCTTGCCGCTCGCCACAAGGCGGGCGCGCGCGCCGCCGTCGGCGCCGTCTACGCCGCCCAGAGCGCCCCGCACAGCTTCGCGCGGGGCGCCCACGAACCACCAACCCCAAAAAATGTCGAACACGGCGACGCACGGCATGACGGACGAGGGCCTGCGGCGGCGGCGCAAGCCCCTGGACTACCTGCCGGAGCCGAAGCTGCGGGACGCCGACATCGCGCGGCGCATGTTCCTCGTCGGGTCCTGCCTGCTGCCCGTCATCTGGCTCGTCTGCGTGGCCCGCTTCTGGCGGGCCCTCGCGGCCGCGCCGTCGGGCGCGGAGGCCGAGGAGCTGCGGACCTGGGTCCTCCGGTCCGCCGTCGGCCTCGCGTGCGCCGTCGCCATTTTCACGGCGTGGACGATCATCTTCCAGACCAAGTACGAGGCCTGGGGCCTGGAGTTCCTGCTCGTGACCTGACGCGCGAACGCCGCGTCCGCGCGACGCCGGACGCGAGAGGGAGCGGAGGACGAACCCCCGACATTTTGCACGTCAGTGGTATTAGCGCTCGCGCGCTCCATGACCGGAACTTCAAATCTATACCCAAATTTCCGACGCTCGATGTCGCTTCACGCGTCGCGCGCCATCGCGCCGAGCTCCGTCGACGCGCGGCCCCCGCGCAGGCCTGCGCCGTTTTGTTCGTCTTCCGATCTCTGTGTGTGTAAAATTTTGTTGTCTCTTCGCTTCCCAACTATCGTCGCTTAAAGGAGAAGGTCCGCGAGTTGCCCGCGTAGGCCGCGCAGTCGTAGCGGGAGAGCTGGGCGCGGGACAGGTCCGCGAGCTCGCGCTTCGCGAAGCCGTCGGCCTCGTAGGGCGGCGCCTCGACGTCGGCCCCCGCGGGCGCGTAGGCCGGGTTGCCCCAGGTCTCCCAGTTGTGGCCGCAGCACCCGTTCCAGGCCTCGCCGACGACGACGTATTCCGATATATTCGGCAGCACGCGCCAGCCTGGGCAGGAAAAGGGTGCGAAATTCCCAACTTCGAAGGCTCCTATCTCGGTCGTTTTCCGCTCGTTTCGGCTGATTTTTGGACGAGCGATCATCTCTCGGAGCGCTCTCGAAGCGTGGGTGCTGTTTCCGAAACGTGCGCGCGCGGAAAACTCACGTTGAAGCGACGTTGAATCACCCTTTTCCTGCCCTGGCGCCAGCTTGACGTCCAGTCCACGCCCATGGGCATCCAGGCGACGAGCGCGACGTGCGCGCCGTCGGCCGCCGCCTCCGCCGAGGCCGCCTTCACCTCGTGGCGCGGCGCGAAGCGCCACTGCCCGGAGTCCGTCGCGACGACGTTGACCGCGCGTTCCGCGCCGAGCTTCTTCAGCGCGCGCCGGAGGAAGAACGACAGCCGCCCGTCGCCCGCGCCGACTTCGACGACCTCGAGGACCTCGACGCCGCGCTCGTCGCGCGCGGCCGCCAGGTGCGCCGCGAGGCCGTCGACGTAGTCCTTCGTCCAGAAGTCGTAGATCTCGTGGTTCTCGCAGTAGCTATTGAACTCGCTGCGGCCGACGACGCTGCAGCCCGCGAGCTCGAGCAGATCTTCGTACGACGCGGCCGCCGTCGACGCCTCCACGGTCGCCTGGAGCTCGCGGAGCCTCGCGTCCTCGGCCGCCGCGTCGTCGTTCGCGAGGTCCCACTGCTGCAACTGGAAAATCTGGCGCAGCTCCTGGAGCGTCGGCAGCGACTCCGGGTGCGCGCGGAATCGCTGCGCCGCCGCGACGTACGTCCGGCTGCCGCGGTAGCGCCGGTCCATGTGGTCCTTGCGCAGCCAGCTCCGCAGCCGCGTGCACTCGGCGATGACGCGCAGGTCGTCGACGGTCTCCGACGGCGCGACGAGCGAGCGCCGCAGGATGCGCTCGGCGTCCGCGGGCGCGCGGTCCGCCAGCGCGATGGACCGCGCCATCTCGCAGAGGTAGGCCCGCGCGACGCCCTTCGGCGCGAGGCGCGCGAGGCGCAGCAGCGCGCCGTCGGCCATGAGCGCTGGCGCGTTGCACGCGCTGGCTCCGGCTCTGCGCGCGGCGACGATGCGCTGGCTCTCGAAGCTGTGGATCGAGACTGCCGCAAAAGGTTTGGCGAGCACGGCAAGATCATCGGGGTGCTCTCCGGGCAGCCCCGCTATTCGGTGACCATAAGAGAGACGACGATGGCGCGGGGACTGGCCCGGTGGGCCGGGGCCGCCGCCGTGGCGACGATTTTCGCCGCCGCGGGCCTCGCCGTCGTCCTGACGAACGGCCGCGCCAGCGCGCCCCTCGCCATGAGCGCCGTCGAGGCGCCGCGCGTCGAGGAGAAGGCGGCCCGGGTGTCCGTGACGGCCAACGAGGGCGGCGCGCCGGACATCGTGCACATCGTGCTCGACGACATCGGCATGAACGACCTGTGGCACAGCAGCGACCTGCCGGCGAGCGTCATGACGAACATCAAGGCGCTCCAGGAGGGCGGCGTCGAGCTGTCGAACTACTACGGCCAGAGCTTCTGCACGCCCGCGCGCGCGGCGCTCATGTCGGGCAAGTTCATCCACCGCACGGGCTTCGCCGGCGCCGACGTCCACGGCGCCGTCACCTACGAGATCACGGCCTGGTCCAACTTCTCCCTCGCGCGGTCCACGGAGCACGTCTTCATGTCCGAGACGCTCAAAGCCGCGGGCTACGAGAACCACGGCGTCGGCAAGTGGAACCTGGGCCACTGCAACAGCGCGCTGCTCCCGACGTCGCGGGGCTTCGATTCCTGGCTCGGCTACTTCGGGGCGGGCATCGGGTACACGTCCCATCTCGTCGAGGCGACGTCCCAAGCGCCGAACGTCTTCTCCTACGGCGGCGTCAAGTACATGCTCCGCGACATGGTGCGCTGCGACGCGACGTCGGGCGTCTGCAAGGCCGCCACTGACGAGGCCGGCGTCTACTCGACGACGCTCATCACGCGGGAGAGCGTCGCTCGCGTGAAAGGCATGGCGAACACGTCGAGCCCGACCTACGTCTACGCGTCGTACCACGGCGTCCACGACGACTACGGCGTCAACGACACGCAGTCCGAGGTGCCGCCGGCGGTCATGCTCGCCATCAACGAGGCCACGACCATGGTGCGCCGCAAGAACTTCGCCGTGGGCATGTATTTCGTCGACGAGGGCGTCGGCGCGCTCGCGCGCGCCTTGGCGACGCACTCGACGGATTATGTGATCGTGCTCCACGCGGACAACGGCGGCTCGCCCTGCGGCTCCCACTGCGACAGCAACAACCACCCCTACCGGGGCACGAAGTTCTACGACTTCGAGGGCGCCGTCAAATTGCCGTCGCTCGTCTACTCGCCGCGCCTCGCGGCGCGCGCGGGCACGTCCTACAACGGCCTCATGCACCACGTCGACTGGCTCGCGACCTTCGCGACGGGCCTGGCCGGCGTCGCCATCACCGACGACACCGTCGACTCCCTCGACCACTGGAAGGCGATCCACGCGGGCAACTACAGCGACTACGCGGTCCGCGACACGGTCGCCTTCAGCCTCGGCGCGACGGAGGCGACGCTCCGCTTCCAGCAGTACAAGTACATGAAGGCGCGGTCCAACTCGTCCTGGTACGACGTCGACCGCGAGATCGTCAACGAGATCTTCCTCTGCATGAACAGCGGCGAGGACTACTTCCTCTTCGACGTCGAGACGGACCCCTACGAGCGGCACAACCTCTTCTACAACCCGGCCTACGCCGAGACGGTCCAGATGCTCGACGCCATGTACATGGACCTCTACGCGACGCAGCACGTCGAGCGGACGAACCCCGTCGCGGAGCCCATGGACGCGGCGACGAAGGCCGCGTTCATCGACTCCACGCCCGCGAAGGAGCAGGTCAAGTACGTCCTCCCCTGGGGCTGCGACCTCTCCTAGACGGCCCTCGTAAGCGACCCTTGTATCTTCTTACCTCAGCAGGCCCAGCCGTTCGCGCCGCTCGCGTACGTCGCCTCGGAGTACGCCTTGCCGCTGAGCCGCTTGCCGCCCTTGGCCGCCGACGTCTTGTTCTGCGCGTCGCTCAGCACGGCCTTCTGCGCGTCGCTGAGCTTCTTCGTCTTCTTGGGGCCGGCCTTGCCGCGCTTCGCCAGCAGCGCCTTGACGTCGACGGGCGCGGCCGGCGCGGCCTCGGCCTCCGCGGCCGGCGGCGCGTCGGGCTTCTTGTTGCCGCGGCGCCGCCGCGTCTTCTTGTCCTTGCCCGTGCGCTCCGGCGAGATGGCCTCGGGCTCCGCCGTCTTCTCCGGCGACGACACGCCGGGCGCCTCGTCCGGCGCGTCCAGCGACAGGTTTTTCAGCGCCGTCTCGCACGTCGCAGCTTTCGGGCACTCGGCGCAGTTCTCCGGCGACGGCGCGCATTCTTCGATGGCGGACATGGTGCTGGCAACGGCGGCAGGGCGTGCGCAAGGGGGGTCTGATTGGGGTCTGATTTTGAACCAACTCGAGCGGCCGCACTGGTTGCGAGTTGCAGTCGATACTCTGCCATGTTGACGCTCGGCGTGACATCACTTGGTTGACTCCAGACCGCCTCGCCCAGGTTTGGGCACGCGATGCAGCGGTTCCAGGACTTGGCGCGGCGCTCGGTCTGTGGACCATGTCGCGCCTTGGGCCCGGCTGCGAGTCGCTCGGGAAAGACCATCGGTCGATGGGGAGCAACTTAGTTCGCGTCGGGGCAGCCCGTGGACGTCGAGAACGGCGGTTAACGGTGGGGGGCGACCGACGAGGGGCTCGCATTAGTGCTGAGGTCCGAGCTGTGCGTGCAACTTCGAAGAGACACCCCCTGGAATGTCCCTCCCGAGGGGGCTGTCCGGGTTTGCACGCACAGCTCGCCTCATGCATTGCGCGGTGAGCACCGTGTCGCCCGCGGCGCCGCGCGCCTCTCGGAGCCGGTGAGGTGATCTCGATCAAGTCGGCTCGAGCCGAAGAGCTGCCGCGAGGGCATCTGGTCGCCCCCATGACGAACGATTCCCGACGCTCTGTGACTCGAAGGGGACCGAAAATCGGGTCGGGGGAAGCTGCCGCGCCTCATTCCACCCCCTGAGGCTGCCCGTTTGCGTCGCCTCGCAATCGTCCGGATGTCGCGTCTTTTCATGTGCCTCACCCACATGTTTGCGGACCTCAAAGCCACTGGGATCGTTGCACGTCGCTGCATATTCGAGGAGCGCGGGGCCCTCTAAGGTGGAGATTCCATCATCGGCCGCTGAAATACTCCTTGCGAGACACCGTCTCTAGCCCTCTAGAAGCTAGGATTTCTTCAAAGTTTGTCTTGGTTTGCAAAAGTTCAAGCGACGGGGTATCCACTGCAACTTGCAACCAGCGCGGCGCTGCGGCATCTTTGCGGCACGGTCGCCTCGCTCGCCAAAAACTACAAAGCTGCGGCGCAAAGTCGTCGTCTCGCACCAACTGCCCCGCGCCCGCTAACGCCGCCGATCATGGCCGCCATGGCCCCGTCGAAGCGCACCTTGGCCCTCTTCGACATTGACGGCACGCTGACGCCCGCGCGCAAGACCATCAGCCCCGAGATGCGCGCTTTCATGCAGACGCTGCGCGGGAAGATCACCGTCGGCGTCGTCGGCGGCTCGGACTTCCCGAAGCAGAAGGAGCAGCTCGGCGAGGACGTGACGTCCCAGTTCGACTACGCCTTCAGCGAGAACGGCCTCATGGCCTTCAAGGGCGAGACGCTCATCGGGCAGGAGAGCTTCGCGGCGAAGATCGGCGAGGACGAGCTCCAGAAGCTCATCAACTGGGTCCTCGCCTACCTCAGCAAGGTCACGCTCCCCGTGAAGCGCGGCACCTTCATCGAGTTCCGCACGGGCATGCTGAACATCTCGCCCGTCGGCCGCAACTGCTCGCGCGAGGAGCGGAACGCGTTCGAGGCGTACGACCTCAAGGCGGGCGTCCGCAAGGCCATGGTCGCGGCCATGCAGGCCGAGTTCGCCCACCTCAACCTCACCTTCTCCATCGGCGGCCAGATCAGCTTCGACGTCTTCCCCAAGGGCTGGGACAAGACGTTCTGCCTCAAGTTCCTCGAGCCCGGCCTCTTCGACGAGGTCCACTTCTTCGGCGACAAGACCTTCGAGGGCGGCAACGACTTCGAGATCTTCTCCCACCCGGACGTCAAGGGCCACACCGTCGTCTCCCCCGAGGACACCAAGGCCCAGTGCACGGCCCTCTTCCTCTAAGAAGCTGCGGCCGAGCTCGAGCTCGAGCGGTTGTGTGTGTCGCTCTCGCGAGCTCGAGGCACAGCGGTCCCGTTTACACCGCCGCGGAGCTCCGCGACGCGAAGGGCCGCGCGACGGCCAGCGGGCCCGTGCGCACGTAGCACGCGTCGTTCCGCGCGTCGCCGAGGAAGCCCGGCGCCTCTTCGTAGCCGAGGGCGACGAGCGCGGCGTCGACGGCGGCGCGCTTCTCCCGCTGGTTGCTCTCGCAGTAGTTCTTCTCGAAGACGACGACGTCCGGCCGCACGTCGTCGAAGGGGAACCGCAGCAGCAGGTCGCAGTCCATGCTCTCGACGTCGAGCAGGAGGAGCCCGACGGCGTCGCCCCCGTGCGTCGTCAGCAGCGTCGCCCAGTCGAAGCCCGGCACCGTGCGCCGGACGATGGGCGCCGTGCCGTTGCGGATGAAGCCCACGTGCCAGCCGACGAACGTGCGGTTCGTGCTCGCGAAGAGCGACGACGCGTCGTAATCCTCCAAGCACTTGTCGCTCGCTTCCATATCGTCGTCGTTCTCGGCCTCGCCGCAGCGCCGCAGGTCGTAGAACGTCGCCGGGCCCGGCGTTTCGACGACGGCGCCGTGCACGTAGCTGACGCGCGCCTCCACGCCCCGGTAGTTGGCGACGAGCGCCTCGAAGTTGGCCTGTATGGGCTCGACGAGCACGGCGCGCGCCCAGTAGGGGGCGGCGCGGCGCAGCCAGGCGAAGACCGGGTCCCCCGCGTGGCCCGCACTGACGCGCGACTCGCCGACGTTCGCGCCGACCTGCAGCAGGTCGACGGGATGGCCGCCGTTGCCGCAGCTCGCGCGCAGCCGCTCGCGCGCGACGCGCGCGAGGCCGTCGGCGGCGCAGAGAGCGTCGCCCGCGGCGCAGCCGAGGCCCAGCGCGAAGCCGCGCTTCTGGAAGAGCCGCACGTGGGCGAGGGCCTGGCCGACGACGCTGCTGCCGTTGCGGAACAGCAGCGATGCTTTGCTGCCGTCCAACGTGATGTCGACCTAAGGACGGCGCGGTGGTGTGGCATGCTCGAAAAGAAACGACGTTCGGGCGCCGGCGCCGCGCGGACACACCGCAGCCGGACGCGGTAGCGAGCGTCAGCGCGAGGGCGACGAGGGAGCGCTGTGCCATCGGGCAGCCTTAGCAACACGGTGCAAGGAAGTGTGCAAGGTCGCGAAGTTGAAGTCGAAAAATTAGGTCAAGTCTCTCTACCGGGCCTCAGGTAGGAGCCCACGGCGATCATGCTGCGGCGGTTGTGGACCTCGCCCAGGTGCTCCTCCGCCGCCTCGGGGCACAGGGCCCAGTTCTCCGCCTCGATCATGCGATTGTCGCCGTCGATGTCCGAGTTGGGCGCGTGGGCGATGACCTCGGTCCAGTTCGCGGCCTTGGTGCCCAAGGCGAGGAGCGACTCGGCGTCGTCGGGCTCGTCGCCGCTCGCGAGGCAGAAGGCGGGGCAGCAGATCTCGTGCGCGTTCGCCGGGCGCGCGAGGGCGCAGCCGCAGAATTCGTCGCTCAGGCGCGGCGCGCAGCGCCGCACGGGGGGCAGGACGCACCTGCGATGCTGCGCGTGGACGCGCTCGTGCTCCGCGAGGAGCCCGGCCTCGCGCGCGGCGTCCCACGCGGCCGTGATGACGCGCTGGAACTCGTGGTCGTCGCCGAGGTCGTCGACGACGACGCGGTTCCACGACGGATCGGCGAGCCGGGCCATGTGCTCGAGGTCCCGCGTCACGGCGCCGTCCGTGTGGCCGCCGTCCACGAAGAGCACGTGGCAGCGCACGTCCGGGAGCATCGCGGCGAACGACGGCACGGACGACGCCGAGTCGCCGAGCAGCAGCGCGAGGCGCCCGGGGAACCGCTCGGCGAGGTAGTCCGCGGCGAGGGAAGAGAAGAGGACCCAGCGGCTCGGGTCCCGGGCATGGGGGTGCATGTTGCCCACGTCGAAGGCGAAGACGCGGCTGTCCGGCCGCGCCGCGAGCCAGTTGAGCGCGCTGTGGCCGGCGTTGAAGCCGATCTCGCAGACGGTCGGGTTCGCCGGCGCGCCGTCGAGCACGCGCTGGAGCACGGCGACCTTCTCGTGGTACGTGCCCGTGTGGCCCTCGAGGACGTCGAAGTCCACGCCGCGGCTCCGCAGGTGCCGCTCGAGGCCCATGGCGGCCTCGTAGTACTCGAGCAGCCGCACGTTCCGCGTCGCCGCGAGGAGGGCCGTCCGGCAGCCCTCCTCCTGGGCGACCCCCACGCCCAGGAACTCGTCGCAGACCCGCCGCGGCAACGTCGCGAGCTCGCCGAGGTCCGACCCGTTGATGCGCAGCAGCATGGGCCGCCCGTCCATGGTGAGCGACAGGCGCGACGCGCCACGCCTCACCGGGGCGCTGCCGTTCATCTTCCGCCACCACCGCGCCGCCGCATCAGGCGGAGCCGGGTCCCCGCGCACGCCAACGAGGACGACCAGCACCAATCCAGCGAGGCGCATCATGCTGCCAGGAGATGCTGCCAGGAAGAAGTCCAGGAAGGCCATAATTAAAGCCGTTCATGCAGTGCGTTCATGTTGTTGAGTACGGCGTTGAACCGGGTAATATAATACTCGCCTCCCCCGGTCATCACCACACATTACAAATAGAGGCGCCTCGACAGGAGGAGCTCGCGCGCCCGCGCGCGCCCGACGACGAGCTCGAGCTCGACCCGCGAGAACGCGCGAGGCGGCGCGCGGTCGTAGCCCGCGTAGCCGTCGTAGTCCGGGAGCGCGACGGCCCGGCCGCCGACGGGCCAGTGGCCCGTCGCGGCGCCGCGCCGCGCGGCGTCGAGCCGGCGCTCCAGATCCGCGACGGTCGCGGCCGCCGCCGGCGCCATGCACGCGAATACCGACAGGCGCGACACCGCCGCCTTGTCCCAGGGCGAGCGCCGCGCGGCCCCGCGCAGGGGCGCGTGGACCGCGTGGGCCAGCCTCGAATCCCAGAGGACGAGGTCGCCCGCGTCGGCCTCGACCAAGACCCGGTCGAGGCCGCGGAGCGCGTCGTCGCCGTTGGGCACGGGCATGAGCCACGAGCCGCCGTTCACGTCGCCGTGGCGGTCCACGAGGGCGTCGTGGACCGCGTGGCTCCCCCGGATGGCCATGAAGCCGCCCGTGGCCGCGGTCTGGTCCGTGAGGAGGAGCATGCCCTGTATCGCTCTCTCGTCCGCGTTGCCGTCCGTGTGCAGGAACGACCCCGCGAGGGGCCGCGGCCGCCGCGCCGTCTCCGACAGGAGCGCCGACGCGCCGTCGAAGGACGTGACGAGGTCGTCGTCGCCGTAGAGGCTCGCGTAGGCGTCGCGGACGCGCGTCGCCGACCGCGCGGACCAGAGCGCGTCCGAGTGCGCGAGGCCCGCGACCCTGAGCGCGCCCCGGGGCTCGCTGATGCGCCGCAGGCTCGCGGGCCGGGTCCGCGCGACGGGCGCGCGCGCCTCGAGAAAGTCCCAGAGGTCCGCGGTGATGTTCGCGACCGCCGCCGGCGTCGCCGCGCGGCGGACGACGGCGTAGCCGTCCGTCGCGAGCGCGGCGCGCAGGCCCGCGGCGTCGCCGGCGTCGAAGGCGCGCGGCCTCGCCGCGACGACGTCGGGCGGCGCCGAGGCGTTCGCGTCGAGGAGCGCGCGCAACACCGCGGCCTCGACGCAGCCGCCGTCGCCGTCGCCGCAGCCCGCGCCCGCGGCGGCCCCCGCGGCCGCGGCGGCGGCGGCGGCCGCCGCGGCGAGCGCGCCGCGCGTCCGGTTCTCCGGGGTGACGACGACGACGTCGTCGTCGACGGCGAGCCTGACCGCGACGCCGTGGCCGCAGCGCGCGGGCCAGGCCATGGCGTTTTCCGCGTCGCAGACGTCGACAATTGCGCCCGTCGGCGACACTAGCCGCTCCGCGTCCGCGGCCGCGCCGTCGATGGCGGCGTCGACGGGCGCGGCCTCGCGGTGGTACGGCCGCCGCGCGGCCCGCGCCGGGATCCGGCCGGCGACGTCGGAGTCGTCCGTCGCGTCCCGGACGTAGGGGAAGCGCCGCGTCGACAGCTCCGTGGCCTGGGAGTTGCGCAATATCGCCGGCGGCGCGCAGGCGCGGAGGCCCGCGCCGAAGACGAGGAAAGCCACGAACAGCTCGGAGTTGAACGCTTCTATGTAGTCCGTCCGCAGCGCGGGGTCGTCGCCGGCGCGGCGCGCCGGCGCGCCGCGCGGCAGCCGTCTGAGCGCGTCGAGGTGGTCGCGGGCCGCGGACTTGAGCTCGACGGGCGTCCGCGGAGGCGCGTCGACGCCCGGGCCGGCGCCGCCGGCGCCGAAGACCGCGACGGGCAGCGGGAGCCACCACCACTTGAGGCCCGTCAGGTCCGACGCGAGGACCAGGTCCCAGTCCACGGGCTCGTAGAGGGGCGACCCGTCGGGCGCGCGCGGCGGCCGGAACGTCGCCTCCGCCCGGTCCCTCGCGCCGTCGAACGCGCGCGAAAACTCCGCCGGTCCGCCGTAGAACACGAAGTCGCTCCGGCAGTGGATCGCCCCCGGCGCGGCCCGCAGGTCCGCGTAGGGGAAGGGCACGTGCTCGTCGAGGTCCGCGCGCGTGCGCACGACGACGTCGAAGGCGGCTAGATCCTCCCAGAACGCGTCCAACGCGAGATCCAGGAGCGCCCACTGCCAGAACCCGCCGTGGACCTCCGTGTTGTTGTGTTCGGCGTCGCGCGCCGCTTGCGCCGCCTCGCCGGGCGCGTAGGTGGCGCGCGACCGGGCGACCTGCGCGACGCCGCGCGCGCGGAGCTCGGCTTCGAGGATCGCGGGATCCGCCGCGACTATGCGCTCCGGGGCCGTCAGGTCGCGCGCGGCGGCCTCGAACCTGGCGTGCGTCGCGACGAAGACCGTCGTGCCCGCCAGGTCCCGTTGGAACTTGGCGAGGTGCGCCGCGTCGAGCAGCCGGAGCTCGCCCGTGACGACGACCGCGACGCGGACGGCCGGCGTGTCCGCGGCGCGGCGCGGCGCGCAGCGGCTCGCGAAGTCCGTCCCGCGCCGGAAGGCGGCCGTGAGGGCGGCGTCCCCGTCGTAGTCAAGCGGGTTGCCCCAGTGGTCCTCGCTCACGCGCTCCAGCGGGAAGGACCCGAAGTGCGCGACCTGGAAGCGTTCGCCCGCGGCCGCCGCGGCCGCGAGCGCCGCCGCGACCGTGGCCTCGCACGCGTCGTCCTCCCACTTGGCCTCGTCGCAGAAGTGCGCCGCCGCCAGCCGTCGCGTCGGCTCGTCGGCGGGGATCTCGAGGAAGGCGTCGACGGGCGCCCAAATCAAGTTGGGGTCCGTGCCCGTCTCCCACGTCGCGTCGACGACGAGGCCGTCGATGGCGATGGTCTGCGTGTGCGTGGCGCCGGCGGCGAGCGCGATGGTGCAGGCGGCGAAGCACCCTCGCGCCATGTGGAGAGCTAGTGGGCTGCCGCCATACAATTGTAGGCCTATTGTTTAAGTGTAATCTTAAATGTTGAAGTCCCCTGGAGAGTTGAATCACCGCGTGACACATCCGGGCGCCGGCGGGGCGCGTTACGCCGGCCCGCTAGAACGTCGGGCAGCCCGGGGCGAACCTCGGTTTCGTGGCCTGGAAGAAGATCCACTGGCCGGCGAAGCGCTCGGCGCCCGGCCCCGAGGGCCGGATCCGGTAGCGGAAGTCGACGTAGCCGATGGCCTCGAGGTCGCGCCGCAGGTCGTCCGGGTCCTCGACGCGCGTGTCGTGGGCGTCGGTGACGCGGAGGTCGTTGTGGTAGTCCACGGTGATCGGCGGGTCGACGACGGACGGCCCGAAGCCCATCTGCTTGCTGATGCGCCCGCCGCAGCGCAGGACGCGGTAGAACTCCTCGAAGAGGGGGTAGCGGATGCTGTGGAAGGTGATGTGCTGCATGACGATGGTGCTGAAGACGACGTCGTAGAAGCCCGACGGCACGTTCGCGAGGTCGCGGCCGTCGCAGTGGTAGAGGCGGTAGTCCGCCACGCCCCTGGCCCGCAGGTAGCGGTCCGCGTTCTCCAAGTTCGTCTTCGCGATGTCGACGCCGTCGACGCGCGCGAAGCGCTCGTGCCACTTCTCCATGTTCCGGCCCGGGCCCGTGCCGAAGTCGAGCGCGACCATGGCGCGCGTCGCGTGCTCGTCGAGGCCCTCCCAGAGCAGCGCCATGTCGGGCCAGGCGTTGTGCTCGTAGAACGTGCCCAGGCCGACGACGACGTCCGCCGTCACCGTGCCGTCGGCCTCCATCGCGTGGCGCGACGCGAGGTCGTCGTAGACGCGCTGGCTCTGCTCCGCGTAGAGCCGGCTCGCCGCGTCGGCCTCGTCCTGCTTCGCCGCCATGGCCTCGGCCAGGCGCCGCGCGACGCAGGAGCTCCTGCACACCTGGCCGTCGGCGCCGACCAGCTCCGGGATCGCCTCGGCGACGATGAAGTCGTAGGCGATGGCCTCGAGCCGCGCCGCGTCGTCGCCGCCGCCGAACTCGACGGTCGCGTCGCGGCCGTCGAGCTCCACCGCCATGGACAGCAGGCCCACGCAGGCGGGCAGGGACGCGACGAGCGCCAGGCCGGCGGCGACGCGGCTGCCCATCATGGCGTTGATGATGCCGTTCGCGATGGAACGATGGCTGCCATAGCTACGCGATGAGGATCCATGAGATGCTCCGGCGCGTCGCCGTCGTCGCGGCGCTCGGGGCGCTGCGCGCGGCCGGTGACGACGCGCGCCTCGCGGCGGCGGAGCACCGCGCGAAGCACCACTTCACGCACATCTGGTACGCCGACCGCGAGCAGGCGCCGTCGGAGCTGTGCTCCAGCGCGAACCTGCTGCGGCCGCCGCCGTCCTGCGAGCGGGCGCTCGCCTTCGAGGTCGACGGCACGGCCCGGCACGTGCGCTGGCGGTCCGGCGACGGGGACGCGGCGCTGTCCGCGGCGGTCGCCGACGCCGTCGCGGGCCCGCCGGCCGACGTCGCGGCCGAGGCGTCCCGGCCGCTGCTCGACGCCGTCGCCGGCGCGGAGGCCGCCGTCGCGACCCTCGCCCCGCCGGTCCTCGCGGACGCCGCGGCCGTCGAGCGCGCGCTGGACGAGGACGGCTACGCGGTCGTCGACGCGTTGGACGCCAAAGCGCTCGCGGAGGCGACCGAGCTCTTCGACTCAGCTCGTC
The DNA here is from genome assembly GCF_000186865.1 of Aureococcus anophagefferens. Classification (NCBI taxonomy): domain Eukaryota; class Pelagophyceae; order Pelagomonadales; family Pelagomonadaceae; genus Aureococcus; species Aureococcus anophagefferens. The sequence continues at coordinate 756,655 of NW_008705575.1, forward strand.
GCCGGCGAGGTCGAGGTCGCCGGCGATGGAGAAACCCCCGCCTGCGCCCTGCGGCGCGCCGCGGACCCCGCGACGGGCCTGCTCGCGAACGCGGCGCGCGTCGCGCACGGCCCGCTGATGTGGCACCTCCGGCGGCGCGTCGCGTCCCGGTTCCAGCGATTGTGGAACGACGACGACGTCGTCACGTCCTTCGACGTGCCGTCGGCGCTGCTGAGCGCGACGCGCGACGACCCCTGGCCCATGCAGACGGGGCTACACGTCGACGCGAACTGGCACCGCGGCGCGTCGCAGCGGGGGCGGCGCGCGGTGCAGGGCATGATCCTACTGACGGCGCAGGACCGGCGCTCCGGCGGCCTGGTCGTCGTGCCGGGCTCGCACCGCGACCACGAGTCCATCGCGCGGCGCTACGGCGACACGTCGAAGGCGGCGGGCGCGTGGCTAATGCCGGTACCCCGCGACGCGCCCGAGCTCGACGGGAAGCCGCGCGCGTTGCTGGAGGTCGAGGCGGGCCGCATGGTGCTCTGGGATTCGCGCCTCGCGCACGCCGTCGTCCCGCCGCTGGACCCGCGGCCCCTCGACGGCGGCTGCGGCGCGACGCTGCGCGCGGCCGCGTACGTCTGCATGACGCCCCGGAAATGGGCGTCCGACGCCTGGGTCGACACGCGCTGGCTCGCGTTCCACCAGCAGCTCGCGACGGGCCACTGGCCCCACTTCGACAGCGTGCTGAGGCCCGTCGCGCCCTGGGACGTCGCGCGCTTCGACCCGCTCGTCCACTGGCCGACGCACGTCGACCCGGCGGTCTGCCGCATGATCGGGCGCCTCGCGCCCCCGCCGGACGACCCGCTCCGCCAGGTGTCCCTCTGCGTCGACGGGACCTTCTGGCTCGGCGTGCCGCCGGCGGCGGAGGGGGCGGAGGCGCGCGGCGCGCTCCTCGAGAGCCGGGGACACTGGGCGGAGACGCGCGCCGCGCTCCTCGAGAGCCACGAGGCGGCGCTGGCGAAGGATCCCAACGACCCGACATCGCGCGCGCTCGTCGGCGCGGCGCGCTGGGCCGCGGCGAACTGCAACTACGAGCTCTGCGACCGCGCCGCGGCGTCGCGGGCCGCGGCGGAGCTGCGCGACGGGTTGGACGCCGACGCGGCCGCGCTCGCGACCTTCATGGGCAACACCTGCAACGGCGTCCTCCCCTTCAACGGCCGGCCGCCCGCGGCGCCGCGGTCGACGCTCGACCACCTGCTGTCGTTCTGCGCCAAGGCCGCCGACGTCGGCGTCGTCGACCGGGCCGGCCGCTGCCCCGACGACCCGGCGCCCCTCGTTCCCGAGGCGGACGACGACGAGGACGCCCGCTGGGTGACGTCGGGCGCGCCGGGCGACGTCGACGCCGTCGACGGCTTCGGGGCGGCCTCCGCGGCGCCGGCGCCGCCGCTGTCGGCGGACGAAGCGGCGACGTTGGACGCGGCGCGGGCGGGCGTCTACCGGTCGCCGGACGCGGCGGCGTCGCGGGGCGTCGCCGTCGCGGTCTGCTTCTCCGGCGAGACGCGCGCGCTCGAGCGCACGGCCCCCTGGCTCGCGTCGCGCTTCCTGCCGGCGCTCCGGCGGGCCGCGGGCGACGTCGAGCTGCTCGCGCGCGTCGCCGACGACGGCGACGCGTGGAAGGTCGCGCGCCACCTCGGTGCGATCCCGGGCGCGCCGCTCGCGTCCTTCGCGCTGCAGCCCCCGGAGGAGAGCGACGCACTCAAGGGCCTGCGTCGCTGGGTCGCGGACTACTGGCGGGCCGCGCTGCGGCGCCGGCACGACGCGCAGGCCGGCGACGGGTCCTGGTACGGCGGCCTCCTCGCCGACGGCCTCGCCATGACGGACGACGCGCCGGACGTCCAGGTGCCCGCGGCCGTCTCCGTGAACCGGCTGACCATGTGGGCGGGGCTCGCGTCGCTCTGGGACGACCTCGAGGCCCGGCGCCAGTCGCAGAACGTGACCTACGCGTTCGTCGTGCGCATGCGGACGGACGTCGTCGTCGACGCGGGGCGCCTCGAGCGGGGCGTGCCCTGGGGCGCGCTGCGCGCGGGCCGCTACGGCCGCGGCGCCGTCTACCTGCCCGTGGTCGGCTGCGGCTGCAACGTCCGCGGCCCGCCGGACACGTTCGGCGTCGCCGCGGGCGACCGCGCGATCCGGACGTTCCTCCGGGGCCCCTTCGACGAGGCCGCGGACCTCTGGGTCGCGTGGCTCGCGGCGCAGAAGGCGCGCGCGAGCCGGAACTACACCGTCGAATGGGACCAGTACCACGACGGCGTCCTCGCCGGGGAACGGCGGGTGGCCGTGCCGGCGCTGGCGGGCCGCGCGGACCGCGCGCGCCTCGCGGCGGCCGACTGCGCGGCCGCGGGCTACGAGGGCGCGACGCGCGCGGCGTGCGCGGCGGCGCTGCTGGCGCGCCTCGCGACGGACGCGTTCTCGCACGCGTGGCGGACGCTGCGGCCGCGGCAGGTGCTCGACCCCTACTGGGGCACGGCCTGGTACGCGGGTCTCGTCGGCGGCGCGGGCGAGGAGGCGCGGGCGATGAACCCCTTCGCCTTCGAGTCCGAGCAGGTGCTGGGCATCGTGCTCCGGCGGGCGGGGCTGGCGGTGCGCGTCGTGCCGGACCTGCGCTACACGGTCGTGCGCGCGGCGTCGTCGAAGGCGTTCCACGCGGCGCCGTTTCGGGGCCGCTTCTTCGGCGCCAAGTGCATGCTCGGCACGACCGCGCCGCCGTGGCCGCCGGACGGGTTGGATACGGTCGCCGCGTCCTACTTTGCGAGCTGGGAGACGAGCGACCGCCTCTACCGGTGGCCCGACGGCTTCGACCACGTCGAACCCTTCGCGGGGGCGCCGCCGCCGCCGCCGGCGACGGTCGTGACCGCGCGGCACCGCCTCGCGAACGGGACGCGCGTCTCGCTCTACGCCGCGGGCTTCGTGGCCCGGTCGCAGGCCTAACGTTGTTGTTCCCCCGATGTGGCCCGGGCTCCTTTCTCGTGAGATTCGCACGCCGAACGTCGTCGTTAGATGCGCTTCGGGTCCGCGATGCCGGGGAAGGCGGACGGCATGCGGTTGCCGGGCGCGCGCGGCGGCGGCGGCTGCTCCGCGGCGAGCCAGGGCGCCTCGATGGACGTCCGCGCGCAGGGCCGCTGGGCGCAAAAGTACTCGAGGAGGCTCCGCAGCGTCCGCGCGGGCACGAGGGCGCCCGCGCGGTGCAGCGCGGCCTTGGCGAAGTTCTCGACGCCGTCGGCCGGGTCGATCCACGCGGGCAGCGTGAGCGTCCCGAAGGTCTCGACGGTCGCGGTAAGCGTCGGCGTCACGGCGCGCGAACACTCCCGGCGGCTGCAGAACCAGGCGAGCATGTCCTCGAGGAGCGCCTCGCGCACGTCGACGCCCGCGCGGTGCGCGACGCGCGCGAAATGCTCGACCTCCGCGGCGGGCTCGTTCCAGGGGAAGACCTCGAGCGTGCCGACCGCGCGGACCTCCAGGGTCAATCCTCGCGGCATGCGCGAACAGGACCGCCGCGCGCAGAACCAGCGCATGACCGCGTCGACGTCGCCGCGCGCGACGGCGACGCCGCGCCGCGCGGCGTCGGACGCGAGGCGCTCGACGGCGGCGGCGGGCTCCTCGTAGGGCTCGCAGACCGCGAGGCCCAGCGCCGACGCGTTCACGGCGAGCCGCGGCGCCACATCCCGCGCGCAGTCGCGCCGCCGGCAGCACCACTCGTGGAGCGACCGCATGCCCGTCTCCGTGAGCGCGTGGCCCGCGGCGACGGCCGCCGCGGCGAACCGCTCGACGACGTCCGCGGGCTGCTCCCAGGCTTCGACGACGAGGAGCCCGACGGAAGTCACGTTGAGCTCGAGCCGCGGGCTGAGGCGTTTCCGGCACGGCCGCTTGTCGCATAATGCCGCGAGCACCTCGGCCATCTGTGGTTCCGACATGCGCACGCCGGCCGCGAAGGCCTCGGCGGCCAGCGCCTCGACGGCCGCCGCCGGCTCCGTGTAGGGCTCGACGGTCAGCGAGCCCACGCCGCGAACGCGCGCCGTGAGCGTGGACGCCAAGGGCCTGGGACAGGGCGCGTAGCTGCAGAACCACGAGTGCATGCGCCGCATGTCGTCGACGGAGACCTCGACGCCGGCGCCGCGGGCCTCCGCGGCGAACTCCTCGACGACGTCCGCCGGGTCGACGCCGGGGTCCACGCGCAGCGTCCCCACGTCCTTGATGGTCAGCGAGATGGGCGCCGGGGGCGCCGCCGGCGCCTGCGGCTCCTCGCAGCGGGCGACGAGCGCCGTCAGCGCGATGAGCAGGCGGCGCATCGCTTCTCGCCGCAGTAGCAGCCCTCCGCGACGCCCAGCGGCTTCACGAGTTAATTCGGTACCCTGGGAATCGTTTTAGAGGGCAGTTCAAGTTGACTTTCTTACCACAAAGTTGTGCAACTGAGCTTCTCAGCTCAAGCGCGCGCCGGCCTCCATGGCCGCCGCCGACCGCGCGGCCGTCGCGGACGAGGTCTGGCGCGGGTGCATCCCCGTCTGCCTGCGCAGCGGCGGCGAGGACCGGCCGCTCTACGCCATGGTGCCGCGCCTGGCCTACCTCCCGACGCTGGAGGCGCAGCTCGCGCGCCACTTCCGCGAGGCGCCGGCGCCGGCGCCGGCGCCGCAGCACGACGACGAGGCGCGCGCGCCGAGCCTCGCGGACTCGGACTACTTCGCCGCCGTGTCGCCGAGCGCGCGGTCGGCCGCCGCGGAGGAGCCGCGGACCGAGCGACGGGAGGAGACGGGCCTCTGGTTCTGCGACGGCGCCGGCGCGCCCGTGCCCTGGGACGTGCCGCTCGGCGCGGCCCTGGACGCCGCGGCGCTCGCGGGCCCCGTGGCGCTGCCCTGGGAGCTGGGCGCGCGGTTTCGAGGCGCGCCCGCCGACCACGTCGCGTGCGAAGAACAGGGGTGTTGTTTCAAGGCCTTCTACCACGCGCTCAAGCAGGCCGTGCACCTCGAGCGCGGCACGGCGCGCGCGGCCCTGACGCTGCCGCGCGTCGACCAGGAGGCGCTCTGGGCCGCGCTGAACGCGGGCGATCGCGGCGCGTTCGCGGCGCGGGACCTCGCGCCCGTCGACGCGCCGCGCCACGTGCCCGTGCGGCTGCTCTTCCGCGGGTGCCCGCCCGTGCAGCTGCCCATGGCGCCCGTCGCGGGCGACGGCGCGCCGGCGACGCTGGCGACCGCGCTGGGTCCGGCCGTCGAGGCGAGGCTCGGCGTCGCCGTCGCGGGCTGCGTCGCCGTCGCCCACGGCGTCGCGCTCCCCTGGGACATGGAGCTGCTCGACGCCTGGCGGAACCTCCACTACGGCGACCACTTCCTCTACCTCGCCGTGGCGCGCCGGCCGCCGTGAATGGAACTCCGGCGCGCGTTATGTTGTGAGTGCTGTGTCTGAGAAGCGAGCCCCTGTTTCTGAGAAGCGAGCCCCTGTTTCTGAGAAGCTCGTCCGCCGGAATGTTCTTGTTAGCCAACCCGGGTTTGTGGCAGCCAGACTAGGGGCGGGCGAGGGCGCGGAGGTCGTTGAAGGACGACGAGGGCCCGAGCGCGGTCACGGACGTCGGCGACGAGGACAGGAGGTCGAGGCGGTCGTAGGACTTGGACGCGCGGAGCGACGACTCCGAGGACGCCTCGTCGTCGGCGGCGGCCTTGTCCAGGGCGAGGAGGAACGTGAGGCCCGACGCCGGCGCGACGCGCGGCACGACGACGTTGCCGACCGCGTACGCGCCGGCCGCGTCCTTCGTGTTGTCGCAGGCGACGAGGTTCCGCGGCAGCTCCTTCTTGATGGCCTCGCAGGTCTTGGAGGCCCGGGGCGCCACGCCGTGGATCGACACGCGGCGGAGCCGCTCGGCCTCGGCGGCGGCGGCCGCCGGCGGCCGCTTCCCGGCGGCGGTCTTGTAGGCGCCGACGGCGTAGGCGCCCGCGGCGTCCTTCGTGTTGTCGCAGGCGACGAGGTTGCGCGGGAGCTCCTTCTTGATCGCTTCGCAGGTCTTGGAGGCGACGGGGGCGCAGCCGTGGACGGAGACGCGGCGGAGCCGCTCGGCCTCGGCGGCGACGGTCGTCGCGGGGCGCTTCCCGGCGGCGGTCTTGAAGCTCCCGACGGCGTAGGCGCCGGCGGCCTCGCGCGTGTTGTCGCAGGCCACGAGGTTGCGGGGGAGCTCCTTCTTGATCGTTTGGCACGTTTTGGACGCGACCGCGCCGACGCCGTGCGCCGACACGCGGCGGATCCGCTCGAGCTCGGAGGCGACGGTCGTCGGGGGGCGTTTCCCCGCGGTCGTCTTGAAGCTGCCGACGGCAAAGGCGCCGCAGGCCGTGCGGCCCGTGTCGCACGCGACGAGGTTGCGGGGCAGCTCGCCGGCGATCGCCGAGTGCGTGGGGGAGCGAATGGGGCCTTCCCCATGAAGCTCGATGAGGCGGCTGCGCTCGTCCTCGACGAGCATCACCATGATGGCTATTTTGGGAGGGGGTGTCACGATCTTTGACGCCGAAGACGGCCCTCAGAGCGTCTCGTGCTTCTGTGGCCGATCGGCCCAGTCCCATGGTGAGGTGGCTCGCTTCGCCTCGCCACTGAGCCGGCCGCGGCGCCGTTGCTCGTGGCCGGCCAGCTCGCGTCGCCAGGCCAGCGCGCGCTGTAGCAGCGTTGCTGGTCCCCAGCTATCACCGCCATGAGTTGGCTCATCCGCTGGTGCGCGCCGAAGCAGAAGCTCGATCCCTACGACAACCAGGACGCGGGCGAACGCGTCGTCGACCTCGCCTTCGCGCCGCCCATCGAGGTGCCCGCGGAGGTCGACGAGACCTACGCCAGCAGCGCCGTCGACCGCCCGGAGACGCGCGTCGCGCCGCTGTGGAGCCCGCGCAACGCGTCGCCCGCGCGAGACGTCCGGACGGTCTCGCCCGAAGCCGGGGCCGCCGCCGCGCGCGTCGTCGCCGCGCCCGCGGAGGCGAAGCTGCCGCTGGCGACGCCGCGGCGCGACGGGCCGGCGGCGCACCTGCGGCGGCCGAGCCACGCGCTGCTCAACGGCTTCCGCGGCGCCGCGCGCGCGTACGCGACGGGCCGCCGCGGCGCTCTCTCGAAACAGCCCGTGAACCCCGACGAGCTCGAGGTGCTGCGCGAGGTGGGCCGCGGCGCCTTCGGCCGCGTCTACCTCGCGCGGGTCCGCGGCGGCGGCGGCGCGCTCTTCGCCGTCAAGGTGCTCCGGAAGAGCTCCGTGCTCGCGGCCGGCGGCGCGGAGTCCGTGTTCACGGAGCGCGACGTCGCGCGGACCGCCAAGCACGGCTTCGTCGCCCAGCTGCGCTGCGCCTTCCAGAGCCGCCTCGCGCTCTACCTCGTCTCCGACTTCTACCCCGGCGGGTCCCTCGCGGAGCTGCTGAAGCGCGCCGTGCGGCTCTCGGGCGCGCCGCTGCCGCTGGACGACGTCCGCTTCTACGCGGCGGAGCTCTCCGTGGCGCTGAGCTACCTCCACTCCGTCGGCGTCGTCCACCGCGACCTCAAGCCCGCGAACGTGCTCCTGGACCGCGACGGCCACGTGGCGGTGTCGGACTTCGGCCTCGCGCGCGCCGCGCGCGCGGGCCTCGCGGAGCGCCGCGGCCCCCAGAAGTCGTCCAGGGTGCGCGGCTTCTGCGGCACCGTGGCCTACATGGCGCCCGAGCTCCTCCGGGCCGGCGAGCAGCACTACGGCCCGCCCTGCGACTGGTGGGCCTACGCGTGCAGCGTGCAGGAGCTCGCGACGGGGTCGACGCCCTTCGAGGCCGGCTCGAGCCGCGCGCTCTTCCGGAACATCCTCAAGGGCGACCCGCGGGCCGTCGGCGACGCGGACCTCGGCGCGCTCCTGTCGTCGCTGCTGCGCCGCGACCCGGACGTCCGCGGCGGCGCGCGCGCGATAGCGCGGTCCCACTTCTTCCGCCAGCTCTCCTGGCGCGACGTCGAGCGGAAGCGCCTCCACCCGCCGCGCGCGCCGCCGCTGCCGCCCTTCCTCGAAACCCGCGCCGACGGCGAGCTCGCCTTCGCCTCCGAGCCGAGTACGGCGCGCGCGCGCGAGCTCGGCAGCCCGCGCCGCGTGACCTTCGACGAGGAGAACCTGACGCCGTCCAAGCTCAACCAGAGCAAGGCCGACATCAAGGCCTCCCGGAAGCGCTTCCAGGGCTTCGCCTTCGACTCCAAGGTCGACCTCGCCGCGTCCCCCGCGACGTACCGCGCGGCGGGCGCCGCGTACTAAAATCCTAGTGCTGCTGCCGTTTTCTGGAGGGGCCTTGTCTTCAGCCCGGGGGCGACGGCCGCTTCTCGGCTGCTTCCCTGGATCTCGAGTCGTCTTGGTGGGATTACGTCCGCCGCGCGGGCGTTCGCTGGGGGGGGCGGGCGCGCGGCCGCTCAGAGGTAGTCCTTCGGCGCGAAGCGCTTCTGCGGCGAATACTCGATGTTCAGGTTGCGCTTCAGCAGCGTCGCCCGCTCGATGGCGCCGCCGAAAAGGGAGAACGCGCCGCCGCCGACGACGACGGCCTGCGAGGGGGAGCGGCGTCGGGAGACGGGGCCCGCGCGGACGTTCCGCGCCGGCGGCGCGCGATGAGCGCCAGGGGCAGGATGCCGAGGAAGACGCCCAGAGCCTCGTCGGTGAAGCCGACCTCCGCCGACGCCATCTGGGGGACGAGCGTCGTCGCCGCGGCCGCGGCGACCGCGGCGGGGCCGGGCGCCGCGCGCAGCTGCGGCGCGGCGGCCTTGGACACCGGCGCGTGGAACGCCGCGCAGGACGCGCAGACGGCGAGGAGGAGCGCAAAGGTGCGAGCCATGATTGCCTGAAGGAGGGAGCGGTCGTCGACGGCTCGGTCGCGGCGATCGAGCGAACGCGCGGCGAGTCGGCGTCGGCGGCGTCACGTGGTGCGCAGGGGTCGGGTCGCAGCGCACGCGGCGGCGGCGGTCCGTGTGTGGACCGCCGCCGCCCCGGGTCCTTCTCCGGCGCCGCGGCGCCGTGGCCGACGACGAACTTGTCGCCAAGGGCGACGGGCCGCGGCGGCGGAGATCGATTGACCCGTGGCTGTAGCCGCGTCCGCCTCGCGTACACGTCGCAACGCCGCCGTAGAGCCCGCTCTCAAGGCGCGCGCCCGCTCCCGTTGGGGCTTGGACGCTGGCATCTTACGCTGACTGTGATGCCGATCCAGTCCAAAGCCCACGCCTTGCCCCGGCGAAGCACGAGGCAAACATCGGCGCCGCGGCGGGAGCGCGGGCCAAAAACTCAGAGTTGGGCTAAACTGCTGTCGGTCGGGAGCGGTGCCCACGAACGCGTCCCGCCGACAGCCCAGACACGCGCCTGCCGGAGCTCCGCAGCACGCGCTGCGATCCCCCCCGCATCCGATTCCTGCAGCGCGCCGTCGACGCCACTCGGCCCGAGGCGCGAAGCGAAAAGCAGCACCGCGAACAAGCTTCCACATATCTTAACCAGCCCCGGCCATCACAGGCTCACGGTCTCCTTGGCGACCGGCGTCGCGACGGCGGCCGCGGTCTGCGCGACGGACGGCGGCGTCAGGCCCGGCGCGGGCGACGCGGGCGCGGCGGGCGCGGCGGGCGCGCCGGCGCTGCTCGCGACGCTCGTCTTCTGCTTCTTCGAGGAGGCCGGCTGGAGCTTGTAGAGCTTCGTCGCGACCTCCTTGTTCGAGCGGAACCGCCGGCCGTCGGTGGCGTGAAAGTAAAAGTCGAGGCCGCCCTCGGTCTCGCCGCCCTTGCGCTGCTTGCAGGACACGGTGATCTCGCGCCTATGAGTTGGAGAGCGTCCAGGGCGGCCGCGCGGCGCGCGATTAAGGGGTCGACGGTTCCGGACGCGGGTATCCGACGCGACCTCGGCGCCGTCGCCGCCGCAGCGCGCGATGTAGTCCATGAGGGCTTGCTTCCGGAGCGCGCACAGCTGGCTCTCCCGCTCCGTGGAGATGGCTTCGATCTTCCGCTTCGGCGCGCCGATGCGCGACTCGACGAGGAACTGTAGATATTTGCGCGCCTCGACGCGGTCCGCCTCCGTGATGACCCACTCCGCGCGCGGCGGCTGTTCCGACACATCATCCTGCGCGTTCGCTGATGGCGCGGCGGCCGCCTCGGCGGGCAGACAGGTAGCCATCTCAAATGGGCTCGGCTTGTGGCTCGCTGACCTCGCGCGCGCCAAAACGAGAGCTGGAGGATGTTGACATCATCGATGTGGGGCTGCGCGCGCCTGTACCTCGCGGCGTCCCTCGCGCGCGCCGCGACGGACCACAACTTGGTCCCGCTCATCGTGCTGAAGAACCCGCGGTCCGGGTCGTCGTGGCTCGTGCAGCTGCTCAACGGCGTGCCGTCGGCCTTCGTGACGGAGGAGATCCTCACGTCCAAGTCGGCGGGCCACGGGGACGTCAAGGCCGAGGGCGAGGCGCACCTCTTCCGCGCGCTCAGCGAGCCCATGGGCCGCTTCGGCCGCGGCGCGGCCTTCGGCGTCGACGAGAAGCGCGGCGGGTCGGCGAAGCTGGTCGCGAAGGACCGCGCGATGCGCGAGTCGGGCAAGCGGCCGCGCGACGCCTGGGACGTCGTCGGCTTCACCGTGTCGCCGAAGCGCATCCTGGGGTTGAACCTCTTCGGCGCGCCGGACGGCGTCTTCTGGCGCAGCGGCTGCCGCAAGGTCGTGCTCTACGAGCGGACGAACAAGACGGGGCAGGACAAGAGTGATTCAAGTTCGCTTCAACATGAGTGTTCCGCGCGCGCGCGTTCCGGAAAAAGCATCCACGCGTCGAGACCGTTCCGAGAGACGATCGCTCGTCCAAAAACTAGCCGAAACGAGTGGAAACCGGCCGAGCTAGGAGCCTTTGAAGTTGGGAATTTCGCACTCTTGTCCTGCCCAGGAACAAGATCAAGCAGGCGCTCGCGTACGCGCGGGGGCGTCTGCTGCGGGACAAGTGCGGCATGAACAACGTGCGGAAGACGGGCAAGAAGGCCTGCGCCATCGGGAAGACGCTGGCGCTGGACGTGGACGACCTCCGGGCCGACCTCTTGGAGTCGATGTCCAAAGACGTCGCGACGCGCGTCGCGCTCCGGGAGCTCCTGCGCGCGGACCGGGGCCGGCCCCTCGGCGACGGCGCCGACTTCGTGCCGCGGCCCCAGTTCGGCGCGGCGACGGCGGGCTACATATTCGAGCTCGCCTACGAGGAGCTCCTCGCGGACGCGGCCGGCGCGCTGTCCCGCCTGTTCGCGTGGCTCGGCAAGGCCGGCGTCTGGCGGGCCCACCTCGCGGCGTCGGGCGCGGAGCTGGGCAGCGCCTACGCCAAGGCGACGAGCGACGACCTGCGGGACGTCATCCGGAACTTCGACGAGGTCCGCGCGTGGCTCCGAGAAACCGCGCCGTGCCTCGTGCCCCACCTCGAGGCCACGGACCCGGGCGCCGTCATGGCCTCGGACTGCGCGGGCGACTTCGAGGACGCCATCAACCTGCGCATCAAGCAGTCGAAGAGCTGGCGCCACGCGCGGAACAACGAGGTCATGGAGCTCAAGGTCAACGCGACGGGCAACGTCGGCTACAAGCGCGCGCGCGCGGTCACGGCGGAGCAGTTCGAGTTCTTCCAGAGCCGGAGCCGCGGCCACCGCACGAGGTAACGTGTTCTGTTTACGCGAGGGCGCCCGCTCCTGGGACGTCGCGGCGCCGCGCTCGGGAGCGTTGCCGTGCGGCTCGCCGCGCCGCGCGACTCAAGTAAAACCAGACTTGAAAGCGCGTGTCATTGCGGTTCGGCCACCGTGGTGGCGCTCTCGGTGGGGCTGCCCCAGTTGCTGTCAGCAGCGCCTCGAACGATGCCGGAATCGAAGGAGGAGGAGCCGCCCTGCGCGCGCGTGTCGCTGAGCGTGTCCCAGGAGGGGGGCATCATGTCGTCGTCGAAGGTCGTGCTCCAGTGGAACTTCGAGCTCGGCCGGGACGCGCACACCATCGCGCTGACGGCGTCGCTCAAGAAGAAGAAGCGGGAGATCGAGGTCGACGGCGAGCTTCTCTGCCGGGGCGACGGCACGGCCTTCCGGAGCGACAGCGTGAGCCGCTTCAGCTTTCAGCGGCACGGCCACAGCTTCGCCCTCGAGGAGCGCCTCGACCTGCCGAAGGGCGCCGAGGCGGCGCGGCGGTTCCGCCTGTCCATCGACGACGTGCCCTTCGACGTGAGCGGCGACGGCTGCGTCGCGACGCTCAAGGGCAAGCGCGGCAGCTGGCCCAAGCAGGACGCCGTGAGCGCGATGAACGGCCTCCACCGCGACGCCGAGTCCAAGGACTCCGAGTCGAAGTGCGACGAGGGCAAGTTCGACAACACGGACCTCAAAATTTCCACCGACCGCGCCGCCGAGTCGCTGAGCGTCGACAGCATCGGCATGTCCCTGACGCGAGTCTAGAGCGCTTCGCGGAGATAACACAATGTTGTTCAGCTCATTACGCGGGGCGCCCCCGCCGGCGCGCCCGGCGCGGCGCGGGCGGCGGGCTCGTCGCCGGCCGGGCGACGATGGCGACGCCGGCGACGGCCGCGGCCGTCGCGAGGAAGACGAGCAAGGGCGGCAGGCCCGGCGGCGGCGCGCTCGCGGCGTCGTCGCCGTCCTTCGCCGGGGGCGCCTCGCGCAGCTTCGCCAGCTTCTCCGCGAGCTTCTCGCGCAGGGGCCGACCGATGGCCGCGATGAGCCCCCAGCTCTCCGCGTAGGCCAGCGCCGTCGACGCGGGCACGTCGTCGTCGCAGTCGCCGTGGTCGACGCATTCCACCAGGACGCCCGACGCCGGCGAGTAGGACAGCATGCGGTTCTTGCCCAGCAGCACCCACTCCCGCAGGTCCTCGGTCTTGGAGGACGTCGGCTCCGACGCGACGTAGACGCCGCGCTCGACGGCCCGGTAGTAGAGCGTCGGCGGGTCCTCGTCGGGGTGCGACCGGTAGCGCGCCACTACAAGAGAAACCCCGTCCGTCGCGGCGAAGTTCAGGCTCGACGGCCGCTCCGACGCGTCGCAGGCCGGCCCGAGATCCGCCGCGGCGGCGACGTGCGAGATCGTCGCGATGGTCGCGGCCATCGCGGACCGGAGCGACAACAGGTCGTACGTCCGGCGCTCGGGGAAACCCGCGAGGTGATCCGCGAAGACGGCGCCGGCGATCTCCGAATCCGTGGACCCGGCCACGAGACTCCGCGCCGCCGGCCGCGTCGCTTCCAGTAAATCGTCGCGGATGCGCTCGAAGCCGTGGACCGCGCCGTTGTGCAACCAGGCCAAGGTCTGGAACGCGAAGGGGTGCGAGTTCTTCTCGGAGATCTCGGCGAAGGGCGACGCGGCGCGCACGTGGGCGAAGATGGCCCGCGACCGCAGGTCGACTTTTGGTGGCGCCAGCGGCTCCTCGACGCAGGAGTCCATCGACGCGCGGAAGAGCGTCGGCACGGCGTCGCCGCGCAGCAGCGCCGCGAGCGTCGCGTCGGGTTCGCCATTGTCGACGACGGGCGCCGCGGAGCGCACGCGCCGCGGGAACGCCTCGCCGGCCTCGTACCACGACACGCCGTAGCCGTCGAGGTTGAGCTCCGCGTTGCGCAGCGCGAATTGCGTCGCGTTGAAGCGCGGCGACAGCTTCGCCGCGGGCACGAGCGGCGGCTCCGTCGCGAGGCTGAGCAGGTTGTTCTCCGTGTCCAGCAGGAACGCCCGGCCGTCCACGGGCTGTTCGCCGACGTAGATCATGAAGCGGCAGGCGCGGGCTCCGGCGACGAGGAGCAGCAGCGCGCGGCGCGCGAGCGGCCGCATCGTCTCGTGAGGTCGTTCTCGGGTATTGTGCGTCCAAGGCGACTTGCTGCGGCGGCGCGGCTCGGGTCGAGGCCGCGCGCGCAAGGCGACTTGCAGCTGTGGGTCGCGTAACCCTTTGTCCGAAAAAATCGATGATGAACGCTGAAGAGATATTGAATGTCCAACATCTTGCTTCCTTCGTTATTGCCGTCGCAGCGCGATTAGGTCTTGCGGGATGGGCGCGTCTAAAGCAGCCCTGTTCGGGGTTTGGAGGTCGGTCCCACCTCGTGAGACCACGACCGTCGCCTGCGCACACATGTCGAATGTGTGAGTGTTGCGCTCTCACGAGGTGGGACCAACATCGTCACGTCGCGCGGGGGCAGCCTCGCCCCTCGGGCCACCTGATCCGGCGCCGGTGGGTCGCGAGGTCGGTCCCACCTCGTGGGACTGTCACGGAACCGTCCTCCATCGGGCGAATGATGAGTCCGCGGCGGCGTTCTTCCCCACGGGGTGTTGTCGCTGCGCATGGGTGACGCCAGTCGACGGGATGCGCCGCGGCGTCCGAGCCCGACCAGGAGAGTTCGACGATGTCGAAGCTCTGCAACAAGCCCTTGCGACCGGACGCAACGGGGCTGTTGATGAACGATTCCCGACGCTGCGAGGGCTCTGAAACTAGCTTTATGGGGTCGCGAGGGGGCTGCGCGTCGCTTCCGAGCCATTGATCCCCCCCGTTTGAGTCGCCTCGCAATCGCCCGGACGTCGCGTTTTCACCGGTGCGTCCGCGTGATGCATGCGGAGCATAAAGCCAATGGCATGGTAGCTGCTACTGTGGAAGGGGCTGCGCTCTGGCACGATCTCCGCTGAAAACTCGTCCATGCTCTTCGAGCTTCGACGCCTTTTATCCACCGTCCGATCCGATATCTTGTCGTCCGAACGAGCGCAAACTACCTTACATTTATTTCTACTTATCAACATGTCGACGTTGCTTCACGTTGCGCGACCCACAGCAGCGGCGTCGGTCGATTTTAGGCCGATGCTCTCGGTCGCGCGCCGCCTCATGTTGAGGCTCAACACGATGTGTTGCCCTCTGAAACGCCATTCGATCTGGGCAGCGAGTTCAAACGCGTTCTCGCTCTCCTCGAGCGCTCTCCTCGCTCTCCTCGAGCGCTCTCCTCGCTCTCTTCGTTCTCCTCGCTTTCTCGCGATGGCCAAGCTCCTCGCGCTCGTCGCGGGCGCCCGCGCGGCGCACCACCACCTGAACCCGACCATGGAAATTGCTTGTAAAATGACCAAAGTTTGTTCATATCCAACCAGAAGTTAATAATTAAACAACACTGGTTATTTTATGACATGATATTAAAATTTGTGAGATCATCTGTATAATGGATATGATGCGGTTTTTGTATAATTCCACGCTGTATTAATATTCACCGCTAAAGCGCGACCCTTTCTGGATAAGGGAATGAGATGTATTTGGTATATTCTATTCTATAGTTTTGTAATTTAAATTATTTTTTTTCGAAAATTTTTTAAAAATGTTTCTGAAAACCTGATTTATAAGGTAGAATGAGTTAAAATGAATGTGTCTTATAAGGTATAGTATCAATTTCACCAATTAAAAAACTGAAATTATGGAATATCAAACAACTTGAAAAAAACTGAATGGTATTTCCACGCTGTATTCACCGCTAAAGCGCGACCCTAGCTGCGCACAGCTAGCAGGTGTAGCGCGGTGGCTCACAGCGCGAAAATGGGGACATAACCCAGATCAGAGTGAGACTGCGTTACGGGTATCCTAGGCGTATCCTGGCTCCTCTGCGCCGGGCCAGACCGGAGCGACCGGCCGGTATCGCGCGCTTGAAAGTGCAATTTATAGCTCAACTCAGCACCTTCCGGAACCTTGCAGGCCTCCTTTGCCCACCTCAGCCTGCCACGACACGAGCTGCTTCCGCCGCGCCGCGCTGCTCGTCGTCGGCCACGATGCGCGTCTCGAGGTTCGCGCTGTGTTCGCTGGGCGTCGCGACGGCGCTGCGGCCGCAGACGTCGTCCTTCGCGCGGCGCGCGGCGCGCGCTGCGTCGACGGCGGAGGACTGCGGCTGCGAGGTGACCTACGGCGGCGACGTTCCGGCGTCGGCGAAGACGATGGACCACCTCGCCGCCGTGCGCGACCTCGAGGCCTTCGACGCCGCGACGGGCGGCGCGACGACGCTCGGCGCGAAGCTCGGCGGCGACCGCGTCGCCGTCGTCTCGTTCCTCCGGAGCTTCGGCTGACCCTTCTGCCAGGAGCTGCTCGTGCAGCTCGAGCGGCGGCGGCCGGCGCTCGAGGCCGCGGGCGTGGGCCTCGTCGCCGTCGGCATCGGCACGCCGGAGAAGGGCCGGCTCGTGGCGGACCACGTCGGCTACGACGCGTCGCGGCTCTTGGCGGACCCGGAGAACGCGCTCTACGACGCGCTGGCGCTCAACGCGGGCGTCGGGCGGACCTTCTTCAACCCGGCGACGCCCTACGCCATCCTCGACCGGCTCCAGTCGGGCACGGGCGGCGACCTGGGCGACGTCCTCGGCAAGTGGCTCCCCGGCGGCGGGCCGTCCGGCGAGGGCGCGTTCATCATCCCGCCGAAACAAGCCCAGGCGTTCAACCAGGGCGGCATGTTCGTCTTCGCCGACGGCGCGTCGCGCTTCGTCCACTACGACGCCTCGACGGGCGCGCACGCGGACGTCGACGCCGTCGTCGACCTCGCGCTCTCGCTCTGAAGTGGATCCGCGGACACCATGACGCGGCCGCCGTTCACCGTACGGCGGTCGCCGACAACAACCCCCGCGTTCCTCACTTCCCTAAGCGACTTTACTCCGCCATCTCCGGCGGAGGAGCCGCGGCCGCCTCGGGCTCGTTCTTCGTGTAGAGATTCTTCCATTGCGGCGGCGCGTTGACGTCGCACATCTCCTTGCACGCGTAGAGCAGCTTGTTCATGCGGAAGTCGAGGACCATCGGGCCCGTCTTCATGTAGAGCACGTTGTAGCTGCCGAGGATGCACTCGCGTTCGGACTGGAGCAGGATGCGGCCGTGCGCGTAGATGTTCCGCTCGACGAGCTGCTCGACGTAGTCGCCGCCCTTGGCGTCCTCGTCGGAGGCCAGGAGCACGTCCGGCGGCTTGCCGTGCGCGAGGCGCTGCTGCAGCATCGCGACGCCGCGTTCGAGGTTCGCGCGGCTCGTCGGCGGCGGGCACTCGATGAGCTCGAGCTTGTGGCCCATGCTCCGCAGGTACTGCGCGCGCGGGCCGTCGAAGCCGCCGGCGAAGCCGGGCATGAGCAGGAGCACGTCGAGGCCGTCCTCGGGGACGGGCTCCGCCTCCTCTTTCGTCTCCGTCGCCGGCGCGGCGCCGTCGGCCTCCATGGGCGTCGCGGTGGCGACCTGCTCGCTCATGGGTGGTGCGCGATCGATGCGTCTCGCGCTTTCTCAAAAAGCGTGTCTGCTGTGCACGCTTCGGTCGCGGCGCGCGCGTCGGCGGTGGCGGCTTTGGAGATGCCTTTGGGAGATCGCTCAAGCGCAGTCCGATTTTGGTGGGGGGTAGTCGCACCGCAAGCAGCATTCGCGGCTTGTCGGTCGAGCGGGCGCTCTGGGTGTGGACCATTTACGCCAGGCACACGGCGGAGAAGTGGAGTGCGGTCTGGTCGGCAATCTATATTCGCTAAGTCACGGTGTCCCTTCGAGCAGCGCCGGTTGCATAGAATGGTCATTGCTCTCCTCCGCTTGTGCGAGTTTGCTTTTGTGCTCACCTGGTAGTAAGAATAATAATAACAAGAAGAAGAAGAATACCTGGTAATTTGCATTCAATTTCTTTAGAGTATGTGTCGTTGAACTCGGCGTATTTTGTGTCTCCCAACGCCTGTCGTTTTGCTGTATTTTGTTACGGTTACCGCGATCGCCCACAAGCCGGCGAAGGACCAGCAGCGCGAGTACCAGAAGCTCTACTTCAAGAACGGCAGCGGCATCCGCGGCGTCCGCGTCGTCCACTTCGTGATGTCCGCGGACGCGTTCGCCGCGCCGCTCCTGAGCGGCGCGGCGCGGCGCGCGCGGCCCGGGGTCGATTCGATTTATAGTGCGGACTCACGCAGCCGCGCGGCGACGTACCGGGTGGACCAGATAGACCGAGCCGCATCGAACACAGTCACGGCTGCCGTGCGTCGCGCGCGGCGCGCGCCGCGCGAGGTGCACTTGGTCAACGCTGCATTTGCCTTTGCCGCGGGCGCTGACGACGAAGACTGATCACTGCCTGTCATCCAGCAGACGGCAGCGAGCGTTTACCCCTACTGAGCTCGTCCGTGCGCCGGCGTCCCATCTCGCGCCGACTCTGCCCATCGCGCGCGACGCCGTCACGCGCGCGCGGCGACGCGCAAACGCGCGCGCTCGCACCGCGCCCATCGCCGAAAACGTCACCGTCCACAGGTCTTCGCCGGTTGCAAACACAAAAAAAGATGGCGGCCGTGAGCAAGACGCGCTTCGTCATCAAGACGATCAACAAGATCTCGCCCGCGGGCCTCGCGCGCTTCGGCGGCGACAAGTACACGATCACGCCGTCCGAGGAGAACCCCGAGATCGCGCACGCAATCATGCTCCGGAGCCACAAGATGCAGGACTCGGACGTGCCCCTCACGACCCGCGCCATCGCCCGGTACGTCGACGCCCGCCCCTCCCCGAAGACGCGCGCACCTCCCCCAAAAGAATCCGAAGCGCGCGCGCGCCGCGCCCGGACGAAACCGTTCGAACCTCTAGGTGCGGCGCGGGCACGAACAACTGCAACGTGCCGCGGATGACGGAGCTGGGCGTGCCCGTCTTCAACACGCCCGGCGCGAACGCCAACGCCGTCAAGGAGCTCGTGCTCTGCGGCCTCTTCATGGCGTCGCGCGGCGTCTACGAGGGCGCGGCGCACATGAAGCAGCTCCACGAGGAGGGCACGGCCCACGAGCGCATCGAGAAGGACAAGGCCCTGTTTGGGGGCCGCGAGCTCGAGGGCAAGACCCTGGGCGTCGTCGGCCTCGGCGCCATCGGCGCGGCCGTCGCGCACTCGGCGATCGCGCTCGGCATGGACGTCGTCGGCTACGACCCGGCTTTGTCCGTCGAGGGCGCGCTGCGCCTCCCGGGCAGCGACATGGCCATGGCGGATTTGGAGGAGCTCTGCTCCAAGGCGGACTACGTGTCGCTCCACGCGCCCTACATCAAGGACGTCACGCACCACCTGCTGTCGGCCGAGTTGATCGGCAAGCTGAAGCCCGACGCGTCGATCCTCAACTTCGCGCGCGGCGAGCTCGTCGACGAGGCGGCGCTGGCGGCGCGCTACGACGCCGGCGGCGGCGGCCGCTACATCTGCGACTTCGCCGTCGGGCCCGAGCTCTGGCCGCGGCCGAACGTCGTGTCGATCCCGCACCTCGGCGCGTCGACGGAGGAGGCCGAGGAGAACGCGGCGGCCATGGCCGCGGACACGATCCAGCTCTTCCTCGAGACGGGCACGATCCGCGACTCCGTCAACTTCCCCGCGTGCGCCTTGCCGCCGCGCATGGAGTCCGTGAACCGCGTCTGCGTCGTCACGGAGAACAAGCCGGGCATGCTCGGCGAGCTCATGTCCGTCTTCGGCGAGGGCGGCCTCAACATCCTCCAGCAGGTGAACATGTCCCGCGGCGACATCGCCTACAACGTCATCGACCTGGAGATCGTCCGCAAGGACGACGGCTCCATCGACACGACGAACTTCGGCGACTTCGACAAGCTCCAGGAGACGATCCTCTCCATCGAGGGCGTCAAGTCGACGCGCTTCATCAACGACTGGTGCCCGGGCTCGGGCTTCGCCATCAAGTACCAGGACCGGATCATCGGCATCGGCGTCGACGCGCCCGAGCAGAAGTCCTACGCGGAGATGTAGGCCGCGCGCCCCGCGACGAAATCGCGACGCCCCGCCGGCCCTCGCCTCGCCCGCCGCCGGGATTCCCGGCGTCCGCGGCCGCCACAAGGGCGCCCCCGGACCCCCTCGCGTGTACGATAATCTCCCAGGCCTACTTCTTCGGCGCGAAGAGCGGGAAGAACTTCTTCGGCGGCGGCGCCGGGTGCGCGGCGACGACGCGGACGCGCTTCTTCGGCGCCGGCCGCTCCGCGTCGGGCCAGCGCGACGGCCGGTCCGCGCCCATCTCGTCCCGCGCCGCGTCGGCGAGGCGCGCGATGATCTCGCCCGGCCGGTAGGCGACCTTGTCGTCGTCGTCGTCCTCGACGCGCGCCGCCGCCTCGGCCGCGCGCCGCGCGGCGTCCTCGCGGTCCCGCTCCTCCTGGAGTTCCCGCTCCTCGGCCTCGGCGAGCTCCGCGGCGAGCGCGGCGTCCTTCTCCTCCTGCCGCGCGGCGACGACGCGCGCCTTCCAGGCGGCGACGGCGCGGCCGTACGCGTTCCGCGCGCGGAGCCGCGCGAGCGCGCGGCCGAGGTCGCAGCGGAACTGCCACGCGGCGCAGTGCGTTTTCGTCGAGAAGTCGTCGACGGGCAGGAGCGCGGGCCGCGCGGATAAGCGAACCAAATTGTAGCGCGCCGCGAGCTCGCAGGGCCCGTGGTCGTCGGCGAGCGCGTCGCCCCGCGGGACCCAGAAGTAGCGGCAGACGGCCTCGAGCTTCGCGAGGCCCCTGCCGTCCAGATGCGCCGCGAGCTGGTGCAGGAACACGACGCCGTCGACGCGCAGCGGGCAGGGCAAATCCGCGCCGCTCCGCGCGTGGCGCCACTTGCGCAGCGTGACCTTGGCCTCGCGCATGGACCGCTCGTGGAGCCCGAGGCCCGGGGCGCCCGTCGGCCGGTCCTCTCCCGTATCGAAGGGGTGCGGCGCGAAGTCGCGGTCCCGGTCCCAGGCCGCGGCGGCGGCCGGCGGCTGCAGCGATTTCCAGGCGGCCATCTCCAGGGACCCGTGGAGCGCCGCGGTCTTGGGCGCGGCGCCCCGCCAGACGTCGTCGACGAGCGCGCGCGCGAAGTCTTTCGCCAGGGACGCGTTCCAGACGCTCTTGAGGTAGAGGCCGTCCATGAGGCCGTGCATGCCCTCGGCCGTGCCGAGCTTCTTGGCGAGGGGGTTGCTCTGGAGCTTGGCGAGGGCGCCGCCGGCCGCGCGGGGCCGCGCCGCGGGCCGCGCGAGGCCCTCGAGGCGGCTCGCCGCCGCGCGCTTCGCGGGCTTCGCCGCGGGCGCCGCGAGGCCGAAGCCCGTCGCCGCGGGCGCCGCGGGCCGCGGCGGCGCCGCGGGCCGGCGGTTCCGCGCGGCGTCGGACGCGCGCTGGACCGCGGGCGCGGCCGCGACGGGCTCGTCCAAGACCGCCGGCGCCGCGGCGCTCTGCCGCCGCCGCAGCGCCGCGTTCTCGAGCACGGCCTCGTCGAGCTGCGCCGACGTCGACGCGAGCTCGCGCTTCAGGTTCGCGTTCTCCCGGCTCAGCGCCTTCTTCTCGCGGTGCAGCGTCTTCACCTCCTCGAGGAGCCGGTCGCGGTGGGCCGCGATGGAGTTTGTTGTCGTTGTGGGCGGCGGGCCGGAGCGCGACGACGTCGGCGGCGCGGCGCGCCAGGGCGTGGTGTCCATAAATGCTGTTGCAAGCGTTTTAGTTTGCTATCAAAGCTGTGCACAGCCGATTACAAGGCCTCAGTTTTTGAAAGTGTCCATGCGCTGCCAAAAACTGCCTCAACGAGAATCGCTGAAGATGCTGAAGCCGACGAGGACCGCAACGCGCTCTTGAGCTGAACTCGCGCGCCGACGGGGCGCCGTCGAGTCATGAGTGCTCCACCGGGCTTCGCGCCGCGCCGCGACGGCGAAATCACAGCGTTGCTCGATCGCTTGGGGCTGCGGCGCTACGAAGCACTCCTCGACGAGCAGGAGATCGACCTGGAAGCTTTGAAGCTCCTGAGCTACATGGACTTCCTCGAGATCGGCGTCGACCCGGCGTCCGCGAGCGCGCTGCTCGACGCGACGCGGACCGCGAAGGCGCCGGCGCCGCCGCCGGGCCTCGCGCCGCCGCCGGGCCTCGCGCCGCCGCCGGGCCTCGCGCCGCGGCCGCCGGCCGCCGCGCCGGAGCCGCCGTCGTCGGACGACGACGCGTCGGAGGAGGGCGCCTACTACCTGCCCGACAACCTCATGGACGACAGCGACGAGTCGACCATCGACGGCGTCACGGAGGCCATGGCCGACGAGGCCATCGCGGCCGTCGGCGACGCGATCGGCGAGGCCGTCCAGGAGGCGATTCTCGACGCGCTCGTCGCGTACTGGAACGGCGCGCCGCCGCCGCAGCGCTTCGCCGTCGGCTCGTGCGCCGCGCTCCTCGTGCTCCTGACGCTGCGGCGCCTCGTGTTCCTGGCCGGCGAGTTCCTCGCGGGCGCGGCGTTACTGGCCGCCTACGCGTGCCGCCGCCACTGGGAGCAGCCGCCCGTCGTGAGCTCGCTGCCCGTGCTCGCCGTCGCCTGCGTCGGCTCGGCGAAGAAGGAGGCCGGCGCCGAGACCTTCAACGCCGTGCTCGCCCAGGTCCTCGCCGTCGCCTTCGCGGGCGCGTCCGTCGCGTTCCTCTTCCGGCCGCAGCCGCGGCGCCGGCCGCGGCGGCCGCCGCGGCGCTCGGCGGACGACTGGGACGTGCGGGCGCCGCCGCGGGCCGGCGGCGCGAAGAAGCGGAAACCGAAGACGCGCAAGTCGAAGGCGCCGCGGAAGCCGAAGGCGCCGCCGGAGCGGCCGCCCGACGAGGTCGCGGAGGATCCGGGGGACGCGGCGCCGCCCGCGGAGGCGGAAGCGCCGCCTGCGGAGGCGGAAGCGCCGCCCGCGGAGGCGGAAGCGCCGCCCGCGGAGCCGCCGCGGCGCCAGCGGTCCGGACGGCTGAAGAAGGACCCCGCGCTCGCGGCGCAGCTATTCGGTTAGTTCGCAGACAGCACGGGGAAAAAGGGTCAGGCGGGCTGTTGGCCCGGCGCGAGGGGGTTCGGCTCGAAGGCGCCGCGGGCCTCGAGGCCGTCATCGCCGCCGGCGACGAGCGTCTCGAGGAGCGCGCCGACGCCGTCGTCGTCGTCGTCGGGCGCCGCGGCGGGCCAGGGCCTCGCGTCGGCGCCCGCGGGCTCCGGCGGCGGCGCCTTGGGCGTCGGCTCCGGCGCGGACGAGATGGACAGGTCGTCGTCGTCGTCGCCGTCGTCCGCGGGCGGCGCGGGCGGCGCGGGCGGCGCGGGCGGCGCCGTCGCGAGCGGCGGCGCGGGCGGCGCGGGCGGCGCGGGCGGCGCGACGGGCGCGGGCGGCGCGGGCGGCGCGACGGGCGCGACCGGCGCGGCTGCCACGTCCTCCGCGGCGGCCTCCTCCCGCTTGACCTCCGCGCGCGGCGCCGGCGCGGCCGCGGCCGCCGGCGCGTCGTCGTCCAGGTCGTCGTCGTCGTCGTCGTCGTCGTCGCGCGGCGCCTTCTCCTCGCTGCCCTCGGAGGACTGGGGCGGGTCGGCCTCGGCGCGCTGCTCCTCGAGCTGCTTGCGCCGAAAGTCCTCGCGGCCCGCGCGCGTCGTCGGGCGGTCGTCGACGCGGGCCTTGGGCGGCCGGCCGAGGCGCTTCCGCGGCTCGTGCGGCTCGTCGGAGGTCCGCGGGGCCTTCTTGCGGTGCGCGCCGCCGGCGCCGAGGCCGAGCCACCGCGCGACCTCGGGCTTGGACCGGAGCTTGGTGCCGTCGGGGGCCACGAAGACGGGGTCGCCGCGCGGCTGGAGCTCGACGCTCCACTGCTCGACGACGGCGTCCCGCGGGCCGCCCGCGGCCTCGACGTGGTCCGCGAGCTCGCCGAGCCACTCGCTCTCCGTCAGGTCCCGCCGGCCGCGCTTGCTCCGGCGCCGGCCTCTGCCGCCGTCGTCGTCGTCGCCGTCGCGCGGCGCCGGCGCCGGGCGCCGCTTCTTGATGCCGCGCGCGATGGCGAGGAACACGGGGTCCCGGTCGCCCTGCTCCAGGGCCGCCGCGTCGGCGACGCGCCGCGCCGCCGCGATCGCCGACCGGTAGGCGGCGCCGCGCTCGGCCTCGGGCACGAGCAGGATGCGCTCGAGGAAGAGGCGCATCTTCTCCGCGTCCATGGTCGGCGAGCGGTCCCGCGCGAGGGGCGCGCGCCCGGGGGTCCGTCGGGGGCGCGCGGGCCTTGCCTTTGGTGCGCCCTCTCGATGCCCAGAGGCGGAGGCTCGGGAGCCGAGCGCTTGTGGCAAGAAGCGTGACATTCAAGTTCGGTATGTTTCCCTCGCGGCGTGCGCGGCTGCGCGGTGTGGCGCATCGTACCGGGGGCGCAAGCCCATCTCGCTCTAAATTTTGTAGCGTGGCGGCTCCAGACGCCGGAGGGCTAGTCTTCGGCGGCGTCGATCGTGGCGCGCGGCGCGTCTCGTCGCGAATCACCGCCGCGGCCGCGACTCGGACCGCGACGCGGCGTTCGACGGCACGGCGCGACGGACCCCAAAGTCGCCGCGGCACTCCGGCCGTGGGCACGTTCGCCGGGACGACGCCGTTTCGCCTCGCCGTGATTGTTGAAGTGACTGTTGAAGGACGGTTACCGTTCGAGATTCCGCGTCGATCCGCGCTTCGTGAATCACCACCGCATTCGGCCGTCGCAAGAGAAGCTCTGCCGAATCACATGGCCACCATCGCGCGGCGCTCGCCGGCGACGGTGCCGCTCGATTGTCTGCCGCAGAATTTTGCCGAAGCGCAACCGCGAACCTCCGAGATTCGTGGGCACGCCGAAGCGAAGAATGATGCGGTCTCTGACGTTTCGTCGTCGCGGAGCACGTCGTCGTCGTCGCTGCGCGCCGCGGACGACCTGCGCGCCGCGGACGACGCGCATCCGAGCCCCGTCTCCGTCGCGGCGCACGTCGAGCCCGTCGTACATCCGTCCCTCCTGCTGCCGGCGCTCGACGCGCCGTGGACCGTGCGCCTCGCCGTCGTCGACGAGGACGCGCCGCTCGCGCTGCGCCTCACCCTGACCGAAAGGCAGCGCCGCCGCCCGCTCGCGCGCGTCCTCGACGCGCTCCGCGTGGCCTACGAGAAGCGCTACCCGCGGCTCGCGCTGGACCCGAGCTCGGCGACGCTCCGGGGCCGCGCGCTCCGGGGCGACGCGACCGTCGAGGCCCAGCTGCACGACGGCGCGACGGTGCTCGTGGACCGCGCGGAGCCCGTGGAGCTCGACGACGACGTGCTGCCGCCGCTCGCCGTGCGGCTGGCGTCCCACGGCCGGCTCGGCCGCGCGTCCGCGGCCGAGGTCGTCGCGACCTTCGAGAGCGTCTTCGACCACTACGTCGCCCGCGGCGCGGACGCGTTCTCCGCGGCGCAGGAGGCGACGATCAAGACCGTCAAGGCCGCGGTCGAGCGCGAGTGCGTCGCCGCGGCGCGCGAGCCGCCCGCGCCGCGGCGCCGCGGGCCGGGGCCCGTCGCCGTCTGCGCGCTCGTCGCGTCCCACGTCGGCGACGCGGACCGGCTCCCGCGGCTCCGGCGCCTCCTGCGGAGCCTCGCGGCCCAGGACCCGCCGCCGGCGCGCGGCCTGCTGTCGCTCTCGGGCGGCTCGCCGGAGCTGCTCGAGGCCGCGGTCGCCTGCGCCGCTTCGTCGAAGCCGAAATGGCTCGAGGTCCTACCGTCGGAAACGCCCCTGAAACAGTTCGAGCACTACGGGCGGCTCGCGCGCCGCGTCGGCGCGGAGACGGACGCGTGGTGCGTGCTGAGCGACGACGACGACGTCTGGCACCCGCGGCGGTCCGCGGCCTACGCGGCCGCGGCGAGGGCGTGCCGCGCGGACGTCACGGTCGTCGTGAGCTCGTGGCTCGCGCGGCCCGCCTACGCGGGCGCCGCGCCGCTCGCCGGCGCGGCGGACGTCGACGCGGCGGTCGCCGCGGGACACGCGGCGACGACGGACGACGGCGGCGGCCGGAAGCTCGAGGAGTACTTCCAGTACGCCGTCCGCGCGGACGTCTTCGCGGAGTTCTTCGCCGCGGCGGGCCCCGGCGTGTTGGCGAGCCAGTACGGGGATATCGCGTTCTACAACTTCTGCCGGCGCCGGGGCACGTGCCAGCGGTTCCGGCCGACCTGCGGCTTCGCGCGCAACTGGATCTACTTCTACGACAAGCCCTTCCCCGGCGCGCCGCCGTCTCCCCGGGGCGGCGGCGGCGCGCCGCGCGCGTCGGCGTCGACGGCCGTGGCGCCCGACGCGCGCGACGACGCCGACGCGCGCGCGCACGCCGCGGCGCTGCCCGGGCGCGACGTCGACGCGCTCGCGGAGCTCTTCTGCACGGCGCGGAGCACGGCGGAGCTCTACGTCGCGGTCTTCGGCGGCGCGCCGACGGCCGTGTCCCGGGACGCCTTCCTCGCGCTGGGCGAGGTCGCCGTGCGGAGCCACCTCGCCGCGCTGGGCTACGGCGGCGCGTTGCTCGCCGCGGCCGTGGCCCACCGCGCCGCGGCGCTCGAGGCCCTCGCGGCGCGCGCGGGGCTCGCGCTCGAGTAGGGCACCACGCGTCACGTCTTACGACTCGTGCGCGAGAAGCAGGCCCACTTGAGGGGCGCCTTGAGCATGGTCGAGAGGGAGATGCTCAGCCAGACGCCCGTGACGCCGAGCCCGAGGGTCGACGCGAGCACCGCGGCGAGGGGCACCCGCCCCAGGTTCGCGACGACGCCGCAGATCGACGCGAGGCGCGTGTCCTGCGCGCCGACGCACGCGCCGTCGTAGACGGCGTCCACGGCCATGAAGGGCACGCAGAAGCTCACGACCCTCAGGTAGTCCGCGGCCATGGACGCGACGGCGACGTCCGGCGCGAAGACGCGCGCGGCGGAGAACGCGAACGCGTGGAGGCCCAGGGCCACGGGCACCATGGACAGCGCGCCGAGCCGCGCGGCCTCGTGCGCCGCCGTCGCGCCGCGGTCCCGCCGGCCCGCGCCGCGCCACTGGCCGACGACCGTGGCGACGCCGACGCAGTAGCCCTCGCAGACCGTGTACGCGACGGCCTCGATGCGGTGGCCGACGGCGAGCGCCCCGAGCGCCGTCGCCGACAGGCCCGCGAGCGTGCGGCCCATGAGGACGTAGGCCACGGTGAACAACGCGCCGGACGCGCCGACGGGCGCGCCGATGGCGACGATCTTCTTGAGCATTTTTTTCGAGGGCGTCGCGCGGAAGGCCAAGTCGACGCCGCGGCGCCGGAGCGCCGAGAAACCGACGACGGCCGCGACGGCCGCGGCGACGTTCGTCGCGTAGGCCGCGCCGGCGACGCCGAAGGCCGCGATCGCCGGCCCGTTGAGGACGATGTTCAACAGCACGGCCATCGCCGCGATCTTCAGCGCGGCGCGCGTCTCGCCGACGCCCTTGAATCCCGCGAAGGCGACGGCGTCGAGGCAGAGCGGCAGGCCGCCCCACTTCGCCGTCGCGACGAGGTAGGACGACGCCGCCGCGCGCGCGGCCGGGTCCGTGACCCGCAGGTAGTCGAGGTACGCGGCGACGAGCGGATCCGCCGCGAGCGCGAACGCCAGCGCGGCGGCGATGAGCGAGAAGTACGCGCCCTGGGTCACGGCGGCGCCGACGCCCCCGCGGCGGTCGCCGGCGCCCTCGGCCTCGGACGACAGCGACTGGACGCCGACCGCGCCGACCTCGCCGAGCAGATAGACCATCCAGACGCCGAACGACGCCGCGCCGACGGCCTGGAGCTCGGCGGAGCCCAGGCGCCCGATGTACCAGGCGTCGATCTGGCCCAGGGCCGTGCGCAGCAGGCCGATGGCCACGGAGGGCCAGGCGACGGCGACGACGGCGCCCGCGGGCGACCGGCCCCGGAGCAGCGGCGGCACCGCCGCGTCGTCGTCGCCGTCGGCGCAGCCGCCGGTCGCGGCGGCGGGCGGCAGGTGGCGCTGGCGACGTCGAGAAGTACTCGCAGCCGACGACCTCGTCGCAGGCGGCCGCGCACTTCGCTGGAGCGCGCGCCAGCCGGCGAGGCGCCTGCGCGGCGGCGCCGAGAGCGAGTCCGCAACCACGGCGAGCAGGAGGACAGACCGCATAGCGTTGCAAGAGGATCAGTCGCCTCGTACGGCTCACGACGCGAGTCGTCCCGTGCAGACGCGCTGCGCGTCGAAGCGATGGGTCAGAGAATTGGTGTGCTCGTCGTGTTGGTTCTCAGAGTGCTCGGTACGCTGGGCAAGCTGCGCACTGGAGCGTCATCGGCTCGTTTGTTGTGGAGAGTGCACCGTTGCGGCAGCATCGACACTCATCCGAGCAAAACCTGCATCTGAGCGCTCCATCTCCGAGGTGGGACGTCCGCGGGGCGGCTCCCGAGCGCGGCGGACTCTCCGGCTGCCCTTTCGCGGGACATTCCGGCGCGCGGCGTCGCGAAGGGCTGCCCGTGTCGCGCGGCTTGGCGGGCCCGCGCCGGTCGCCGTCGCCATGACGCAGCGGACCATGGTGAGCACGCAGCAGACGAGCGCCACCTGGTGGGAGAAGACCATCGACATGGAGAAGACGCACCCGGAGCCGCGCACGTTCCAGACGCTGCTGCTCAAGAAGTACCGCCTCGAACAGCTCGAGGAGAACAAGGAGGACGGCGCGGGCCGGTCCGACCAGGCGAACGCCGCGGACATCCAGATCCTCCGCAAGGAGATCAAGATGCTCGAGGGCCAGCTCAAGCAGGAGGCGGAGCTCGTCAGCTCCGACGAGGACAACGAGGAGTGACGCGGCGCGCGGGCCGCCGCATTCGCGGGCGCCGTAAGGCTCTTCGTTTTCTTCCAAGGAGACCGAACACAGGTGGTCCCAGCGGTGATAGCAAGGGGCGCTCTAGCCTCTAGGCACGTGGTTATAGCACGTGGTCTTGTCCTTACGGCGCGTGACCTTTCAGCGCGCGCGCGGGGAGTCTTCGTCGCCGCCGCCGCGGCGCGGGCGAGGCGCCGCGCGCGACGAGGTCGACCTAGAGGTCGTAGCCCGAGCCCATCGCGGCGAGCACAGCCTTGCGATCCGCCGCGGACATGCCGCCTGCGCGCGGGCGACGCGGTTTCGAGGGACCGCGGGACCGGCGGCGTCTTCGAAGCGACGCGTTCGAGCGGACGCGCGCGGCCGGTCGGCGAGGAATGCGCGCGTGGGGACGCCGGCGACGCGCTGAGCTGCGATTCGAAGCCGCGGCCGCTGCGGCGCACGCCGGCGGACGCGTCCCACCCGCGGGGCCCGACGGCGGACGACTTCTTCGCTTTCGGCGGCGCCGCCTTCTTCGCGACGGGCGCCTTCTTCGGCTTCGGCGCGACCTAAGGAAGCGCGTCGGTCGCGCGAGGCTCTCGCGATTTTGTGACGACGCGGGCGCGCACCTTCTTGGGCGGCGGCGCCTTCTTCGCGGGAGCGGGGGCCTTGACCTTCTTGGTCGCCTTGGGCTTTGCCCCGTAGGTCTTCTTCTTCATCGCTTTTGCCTTCGGCATCGGTCTGGCGGGCGTCGGGCGCGTCGGGGATGTCGTTCAGATCGCGGCGGTGGGTCAGGGTCGGTGACAATGCCGAGCGACCCGATAGGTCTCGAGAAACTAGCAAGCGTGAAAATTTGTTGTGGCAAAAAAAAACTCGGTTTTTACGCGTCTGACGCCTCGTCTAGAGCGCCTCAGCAAAACGCCGGCCCCCGGAGCTGCAGACTCGACCCCTGTTGTGCGAAGTGATCCAAGTACTCAGGTTCACCATGTACTCAAACGTACTCAAGCAGTCCATGCGCCCGCGCCGTTCTCGAGAGGCCCGCGGATCGCCCGCGGTCCGCTTCGCGGGCCCAGCTCCCTCTCTCTCTCGTGCCAGTGCGCGCGCGACCACTGACTACAACGTTACTTGGCCGCTCGCGAGCGCCTGCCTCGCCGCGCCGTCGTCCTCGAGAAAACTGCTCGCCTCGGCGTTCGCCGCGATGAGGCGCTCGGCCCAGCCGTCGTCGTCCGAGTCCGAGTCGCCGGTGGTGAACGACTTCGTGGCGGCCTCCGGCGCCGGCGCGGGGGCCGGCGCCGGGACGGGCGCGGGCGCGGGCGCGGCCGGCGGCGGCGGCGGCGATGGCTTCGGCGCCGCCGGCAGCGCCGCGACGACGCGAACGCGGCTCGCCGGGATCCAGCCGCTCCGCGGAGGGTCCACGTTCTCATCGTTTGTCGTCGCGAAGAACCAATTGGGATCGTCCCAGTTCTTGACGACGAGCAGGTCGCCTTTCTTCATGCTGAGGCCGTCCTGACAGAGCAGCAGCTCCGGGCCATCGAAATTCGCTATACAAACCGCTTCGACCGGTGTGTCAAAGGTGCTCATGGATGCAAAAGCGCCGATGGGCTGCGCGCGCGGCGTCTGGGGCGCGCGCAGCGCTGGTTGCAGCGATAGTGCCGCTGATGTTGCAGCGCTGCGAAGCTGTGCTACAGCATGGTGGCTCCAACGCGGCGCAGAGCCCTGCGCGTCCTGGCCCTCGTCGCCGTCGCGCGCGGCCTCGTCGCCCCCGTCGCGAGACATGCAGCACGCGCGGCGCCGCGCCGCGGCCCCGCGCCGCGCCGCGCCGAGGTGGCGTCGCCCTTCGAGTCGTCGTCGACGGAGGCCTCCGGCGCCGGCGCCGCCCTCGACTTCTCCCTCGAGAACGTGGACAAGGTCCTCGACCAGGTGCGGCCCTACCTCGTCGCCGACGGCGGCAACGTCGCCGTCGTCAGCGCGGACCCGGACTCGAAGGACGTGATCCTCCATCTCGAGGGCGCGTGCGGGTCCTGCCCGTCGAGCACGCAGACGATGAAGATGGGCATCGAGCGCGTGCTCCGCGAGCGCTGGGCCGACCTCGGCTCCGTGACGCGCGACGACGACCCGGAGAACCGGCTCCTGACCGTCGACGAGGTCGAGCGCATCCTCGAGCCCATCGGCAACGCGCTCGTCGCGCTCGGCGCGTCCGTCGAGGTCGTGGCCTGCCGCGACGACGTCGTCGAGATCAACTTCTCGGGGCCCGAGAACGTGCGCTACGGCATCGAGCTG
Organism: Aureococcus anophagefferens; assembly: GCF_000186865.1. Classification (NCBI taxonomy): domain Eukaryota; class Pelagophyceae; order Pelagomonadales; family Pelagomonadaceae; genus Aureococcus; species Aureococcus anophagefferens. The sequence continues at coordinate 787,356 of NW_008705575.1, forward strand.
TCCCTCCTCGACTCGCCCCTCATCACGGAGATCGTGTGGCTCTAGGCGGGCGCGTAAGCGCCGCGGTCGCGACTCGGTGGTTGTTTCGAGCGTCGGACGGGCGTGTTTATGGGGCCGGTCTTGGCTGCACCACATTAAGCGCGCGCGCTCAGCCCGCGGCTGGGCGCGCCACAGCTCCACCGCGGCGCGGCGTGAACGTCAGCGCCTCTCGCGTTCGTTGAACCGATTCCTGGATTCGGCTCGAGCAAGGAGGTTGCCGAAGGCAGCCGCTCCAGGAGGTAGGTCCGGACTGGCGTGGCAGTCCATCAAAGTAGCCAGCGGCGTCTCGCATGTCTTATTTACATTCGAGGTCCACAAACCGCTCGCGAGGGTCTCGTCTTCATTCAGGAGGATCTTCGCGATTGTAAGAGTAACTTCCCATGACTGTTTCCAATAATTCTCAGCCGCTATGTGGAGTGCGTTGCAGCCACTGGGGGAAGCGTATCCAGCATTTGCACCAAACTCGAGTAAGAGCATCACTACATCAGCTGCAGCTTCTCCCGTACTCATTTCTTCGCGGAACATGGCATCTGCAAGAATTGTGAAGTCTACATTGTCTGGCATGTAATTCGGATCTGCACCAGCTTCCAGCAATGCGCGAATCACGGCTATTCGTTGAGCATCGACTGCCATTCTGAGTACACTCCATTCTTTGACGACTGAGTTCACGTTCGCTCCGCGAGCGATCAATTCTCTGCAAACAGCTGCGGGGACGTGACCATAAACTGAGGCGCGTAGAGCGCAGTCAAGAGGCAGTTGCAACAACAACGACTTGTACGCCGCATGCCGCAGTTCATTTTCGTCGAGGGCTCGAATAAACTCAGTTCTAGAAGATGCGCGAGCAAATTTTAACTGAATGAGATTTCGGGCTTGTCGCAGCGCCCCCGTGCGGACGAGTCTATCGCAGTCCTCCGCCCAGGTCGACATGTCCGCGTCCAATAACGTGAACGTTAGGCGACGCAGGTCCTTCATGACGGTCAGAGGGAGCACGAGGTGAGTCAAATCGCTTGAGGAACTCGCGTGGATGCGCATGTATTTACAAGCAGTCAATTTTGAGACGATACTCGCACAGGAGAGGGATCGCGCCCCGATTTTGTGGACCTCCTCGACGCAGCCCAGAGCCGCCCTCGAGGCACGGTCCGTCGCCGTCGCGCGCAGCGCATCGCTGAACTCGAGATGGTCGAACACGGCGCCTCGAAGATGTGCGTCGAGGCGGCGCATGACGCCGGGCTGAGCCGGGTTTTGCCTCCTCATGCTGCCCCACGGAGGCGGCAACTAGGTAAAGTTTACCGAGTTGTTGAATTTCCGTTCTCGATACGATGGCAGCTCGATCCGCCACGCTGATAGAAGCCCCGATGCTGCTGCTGCTCGCCAGCGCCCGCGGCTCGTCGATGCTAGCAGCCCCGATGCTGCTGCTGCTCGCCGGCGCCCGCGGCTCGTCGTATTCCTACGCCTACGGCAATTGCTCCTACGCGACCGAGAGCTGCCCCTACCGCGCGGATGGGTATTGCGACGCGCCGGAGTACTGCGACTGCGACGTCTGGGATTGCGACCCCTGCGCCGCGCACCTGACCTGCGAGAGTTGCGTCGCCGACGACGGCTGCGTTTTCTGCGAAACGGAGCAAATCTGCGCGTCCGAGGCGCCGCCACCGTCGTACTTCGCCGACGCGGGCAAGACCGTGTCCTGCCCGACGTACGCGACGACCTGCGAAACCGGCGTCGCCGCGGCGCCGGACCCCTACTACGAGGCCGAGGCCTGGTACCTCGAGATGATCAACGCGCCGGCGGCCTGGGCCAGCGTCCGTTTTGAGAGACGAAACATCGTCACCGACGCGCTTCGCAGGCCTGGGCGCGCGGCGTCACCGGCGCGGGCGTCAGAATTCAGGTCAACGACGACGGCGTCGACGATGGCCACCCCGATTTAGCTAAAGTCTCCGCCAGCGAATCCTGCGCCATCTCCGCGCCGGCGGACGCGGACTCGGAGCACGGCACGCACTGCGCGGCGCTCGCGGCCGCGTCGTCGAACGCCCACTGCGGCGTCGGCGTCGCGCCCGACGCGACGCTCGCGAGCTGCAACGTCTTCAACGGCAGCGCCGAGGTCGCCGACGACTCCTATCTGTACGCGTTCGACAACGACGTCTCGAGCAACTCGTGGGGCATCGACGCGTGCGTGCTCAGCGAGCAGTCCGCGGGCGCCGCGTGCCCCTTCGCCGCGGGCTCCGAGCCCTGCGCGGCCTGCGGGTCCGACGACTGGCGCGCGGGCGCTTTAGACGACGCCTGCGCGGACGCCGTCGTGAGCTACTGCGAGTCGTCCTTCGAGGACGCCGCGGACGCGTGCCTCGACTTCGACCGCTACTTCATCGCGTGCGGCTACAACCAGCTCTCCGAGTCGGCCGCGGACGCGTTGAAGCGCGGCGCGCGCGACGGCCGGGGCGGCAGGGGCATCGCGCGGCCCGGCGCGACGGGAGCGTTCGTCTTGTCACGGGTACTCGTAGGTCTACGTCTTCGCCGCGGGCAACGAGTACGGCTCGGGCGACGACGTCAACTACGAGGGCTACCTCAACTCGCGCTACACGATCTCCGTCGGCGCCGTCGGCAAGCTCCAGAAGCACGCGTCCTACTCGTCGGTGGGCGCGCCCGTCACCATCGCGGCGCCCGGCGGCGACGAGGAGTTCGTCCACAACATGGTCACGGCGTTCCCGGTCGCATCGGGCCGCGCGGACGACTGCGGCGACGCCACCGTGGGCACGTCCTTCGCGACGCCCCTGGTCGCCGGCGTCGTCGCGCTCATGCTCGAGGCGAACCCGGAGCTAGGGTGGAGAGACGTCCAGGGCATCTTCGCCAACACGTCGAAACAAGTCGACGCGGACGACGACGACTGGGCGACGAACGCCGCGGGCGTGACACACAGCTACAAGTACGGCTTCGGTCTCGTCGACGCGGACGCGGCCGTCGCGGCGGCCGGGGACTGGGACCCGTACCCGCGCGAGTTCGCGCGCGCGGTCAAGACGGCGGTCCGCGCGCCCATTGTGGACTGCGCCAACGGCACGGAGACGTGGGTGTCGTCGGAGCTCGGCCCGGTCAACGCGTCGGCGACGGCCGTCGTCGAGCACGTCGCCGTCCTGCTCACCGTCGAGCACCCCTACCGCGGCGACCTGCGCGTCGAGCTCGAACGGAACGGCGTCACGTCGACGCTCGCCTGGGAGCGGCCCGAGGGCGGCAAGCGGTTCAGCGACTGGAAATTCACGACGCTGCGCCACTGGGGCGAGAGGCTCGACGACGGCAACTTCACGCTCCGCGTGGCCGACATGCGCGAGGGCAGCGGGCCCAACGGGACCAACGCGTCGTCGTCCTCGTACTACTACGGCGACGACTACGACGACGACGGCGACGACGACGGCGTCCTCGTGTCGTGGACGCTCGTCGTCTATGGCCACGACTACGCGGCGTCCGCTCCGGCGCCGGTCGGCGACGACGACGACGACGACGAGGCGTCCGTCGTGAAGCTCGCGGTGATAGTCGGTGTCGTGGTCCTTGTGCTCGTGGTGCTCGTCGCGGCGGCCGCCGCCGCGACGCGGCGCCGCGCGCCCGTCGAGCCCGCGCTCGGCGCGCAGACGGCCCATCCGACGAAAGATGCCGTGCAGAACCCCGTGACGACGCCCTAGGGAGCATCTTAACCGAACTCGGCCTGGAGCTCCGCGCTCGCGCACTTGATCGCGCGCGCGTTCTCCGACACGGCCGCGCGGACGACGTCCCGGTCGTTCCTGAGGCCCGGGGAGGCGTATTGCAATGCGAAGCCGGAGCTCTTGACGGCGACGAGGACCGTGGCCTTATCTTCCTTGAGCTTCTTGCAGAACTGTAGCGCGTCGCCGTCCTCGCGCACGGCGGCGCGCGCGATTTCGGGATCGTCGCGCAGCGTCGACGTGTATCGCAACGCGCGGCCGAACGCTTTCACGGCCGCGAGGACGACCGCGGGATCCTCCCGCAGCGCCGCGTCGGCCCAGAGCAGCGCGTCGACGTGGGTCTGCACGGCTGTCAGGACGACTTCCCGGTCGCCTTTAAAGCTCCCAAAGTTCAGCAAAGCGTCGCCGCTCTGTCGCACGGCTTTCAAGGCTTCTTGCCTGCTTCCGCAGTTCGAATTCGTCTTCGCTTCCAGGCCCAGGAAGTCGCCGTCGTCGTCGTCGCTGTCGGAGACGTCCTGGCGCGCGACGACACCCTTCCCATAGGCCGAATTACTCGTTTCCCAGGGCGCCATAACTGAGCTGCCCAAAAGATCAAGGACACCATGTTTACCTTTTGAACAAATGCGATGCGATGGCTGCCCATTGTCATGCTCGCGCTCGTCGACGGCAAGTCGCGCTGCCCGCGCGGGTCCGCGTGGCCCGCGCGCCTGCGGTCCGCCAACGGCACGTGCGCGACGTTCCTCGCCGGCGCGCCGCAGCAGCAGGGGTTGGGCCACGCCTTCATGTCCTTCAATCGCCTCGTGCACGTCGCCGGCCGCCTCGGCCTGACGCTGGCCGCGCGCTTCGCGTCGCGGGGCCACGGCATGAACGCGACGAAGGTCGACGCCTACTTCTTCGGCGCGTACTTTGACGCCGCGGGGCCGCCCGCGGGCTGCGAAAAGGTTCCCGCGGCCGCGTCCGAGGCCGCGCTCGCGGCGAGCGTCGACGCCTTCCGCGCGGGCGCCTGCGCGGCGGCGCCGGCCTGCGCCGTGTTCCGCCTCAAGACCGCGCCGCCCTTCCACAAGCGGCTGAACGTCGACGGCTACCGCGCGGCGTTCGAGGGCCGCGCGGCCGAGCGGGCGGCGCTGGCGCCGCGCGCGGCTCCCCGCGGCGACGCGTTCACGGTCGCCGTCCACATCCGCCGGGGCGACCACCTCAAGTACGGCCGCCGGAACGTCGATTTCGTCGCCCAGCGCTACGTGCCGAACGTCGCCTTCGTGGACCTGCTCGGCCGCGTCGCGGCCACGTTGAAAACGGGCGACATCGCGGCCCGCGCGCGCGTCGTCGTCCTCGCCGAGGGCGCGCGGCCCGGCGGCCTCGTGCCGGACATCGACGGCGACCGCACGGACTTCCGCGCGGCGCTGCCGGGCGTCGACGTTGACGTGGGCCCGCGCGAGGCCGTCGACGCGTTCGACGCGCTCTGCGCCGCGGACCTCGTCGTCACGTCCAAGTCGGGCTTCTCCCACCTCGCCGCGACGCTCTGCGCGCGGCCCGCGGTCCTCGCCGTGCCCTTCTGGCTCGACTACGCGTGCCTGCCGCGGGCGCTCGAGCTCGCGGAGACGGCCGCCGTCTTCGACGACAACCCGAGCGGCGCTCCCGTGAACCTCACGGCGCGCTTCGACTACGACGAGGCGGCGCTCCTCGCGCTCCTCCGGCCGCCATAGGGTCCCTTTAGGCGAGGCGGTAGCGCCGCGGCATGCCGAGCTCGTCGTTCTCGAAGGCGACGTAGACGTCGCCCGTGGTCTCGTCGACGGCGAGCTCGTGGGCGTTGTCCGTGGTCGACGTGTTCACCGGCGGTGCGGCGAAGCTGCACTCGCCGGACGGGCTGGCGGCGTCGAGCGCGAAGATAAAAGAATCGGCCTTTGTCTTTGCCTCCGGCCCTCCGTTGCCCACGGACACGACGACGCGATCCCGCGGTCCGTCGTAGCGGACGGCGTTGGGCCCGGCGCCGTTCACCTCGGCCACGCAGGGCCACGCGCCGACGAAGGCGCCCGTCGACGCGTCGAGCGCGACGAGGCGATTGTGGGCGCGGTCCGCGAGCCAGACGCGGTCTCGCGACTCGTCGACCGTGACGCTGTGGAGCTGCGAGAAGTTGCCCACGGGGTCGTCGGACGGGTCGACGGTGCCGTTGTTGCCGCGGATCCACACAGGTTCGTAGGTGGCGCCGTCGAGCCTCGCCACGCGCTCGTTCAGGCCGTCGCCGTCGCCGCCGTCGGAGATGAAGAGCGCGCCGAAGCCCCAGGCGACGTCCGTGACCTCCGCGAGCTCGAAAGGCTGTCGTCCCGAGCCCTCGCGGCCGCTCCTGCCGAGCTTCGTGACCAGCCCGCCCGTCGCGACGCTCAGGCGCCGTACCGTGAAATCGCCGTACCACCCGAGGTGCGGGTTGTTGATGGCGTCCGCGACCCAGAGCTCGCCGGCGTGGTGCACGCAGCCGTGGGGGAAGACGAGCGCGCCCGCGCCCCAGGCCCGTTTGTACGCGCCGTCGATGCCAAAGGTGAGGATCGGCGGCGAGCCGAGGTGCACGGCGTGGAGGTCGGCGCCGTCGAAGGCGACGCAGCGCACGTTGGAGAAGTTCGCGAGGATGTTTTTGGGGACGTTGGTCAAGTTCGGAAACGACGCGTCGAGCACGTAGGTCGCCGCTTGCGCGACTGCTGCGAGCGAGAATGCGCGAATGAGCATCATGCTTCTCGTTTGGGGCAGCCTCCCCGGGGTCGAGAGGCAATGCTCAGTGTCAATGATGAAGATCGACTTGGCGACTTGCCGCAGCATGGACACCGAGTCGATGAGCCCTGCCAAGCACTGACACACCATGGGCCGCCGCGCCGTGACCCCGCGGCACGGCGACGTCATCGCCGCGGCGACCGCCGGCGACCTCGGAAAACTCCAGAGCTTCGACCGCGCCGCCGTCGCCGGCGCCGTCGACAAGCACGGCTGCACGGCGCTGCACTGGGCCGCGGGCGGCGGCTTCCCCGACTGCGTCGCCTGGCTCGTCGACGAGGGGCTCTGCGCCGTCGACGCGCCGCAGCAGACCAACGGCCGCGCGCCGCTCCACTTCGCGGCGCGCAACGGGCGCGTCGACGCGTGCCGCTGCATCGTCGACCGCTGCGGCGGGCGCGTCGACCCGAGGGCCGACGCGGACGTGACGCCCATCCAGCTCGCGGCCTGGCAGCTGCGCCTCGAGGTGCTGGAGTACCTGGAAAGCGCCGGCGCGGACCCCGCGCGCGTCAACGGCTTCGGCTGCACCGCCGCGCATTGGGTCGTGCTGGCGCCCAAGGACCGCGCGGCCGTGCCCGGCCTCCACCTCAAGGTCGCGCGCTGGCTCGAGGCGCGGCTCGCGCCGGCGCTCGGCGACTGCTGGCGCCTGCGCAACGCCCAGGGCCACGAGCCGCTGCACAAGGCCGCGTTCTCGGGGCATTCCCACTTTTGCGAGTGGCTCCGCGAGGCCAAGGGCATCCTCGACTCGCCCGACGACCACGGCAACTACGCCGCGGACCTCGCGCGCGAGACGGGCCACGAGGCCCTGTCCGCGTGGCTCCGGACGAAGTGCGCGCCGTCGCGCGCCGCGGACCTCGCGGCGCTGCGCGCGTGCGCGCCGGACCTCGGCGACGACCCGGACGACGCGGAGCTGCGGCGCGCGTTCCGGAGCGCGGCGCTGGCGTCGCACCCGGACAGGGGCGGCGACGCCGCGGCCTTCGACCGCGCGAGGCGGTCCTACGAGCGCCTCGCGCGGGGCGTCGGAGCCCAGGCGAACCCGCTCCGCGACGCGGCGACGGTGCGGCGGCTCCTCGCGGACGAAGCCGTGTCGGCGAGCGCGCCGGGCGCGCTCGCCGAGTTCGAGGCGCGCCTCGCCGTCGTGCTGCTCGAGCAGCCGGGCGGGCTCGCGCTCGGCTCGCTGCGGAAGCGCTACGGCCGCGCGTGGCCCGACGCGCCCAACTACTTCCCGGAGCCCGCGGACCACGGCTACCGCAAGCTCGCGCACCTCATCAGACACGAGGCGGCCCGCGTCGCGCGCGTCGTCGACGAGGACAACGGCAACGTCGTCCTCTACTCCGCGCTCGACAAGGCCGGCCTCGAGCACCGGCTACTCGAGCTCGAGGAGGCCAGGAGTAGCAATATTACTTCTTAGTAGTTTTCCCTCGGCAGACGACGCGGTGGACCTGCCAGTGGCTCTTCTGGCAGGTTCGGTCGCAGTAGTAGACCTTCTTGCATGCAACGCACGCGTTCAAGTCCGCGCTTTGCCGACCGCAAGAATCGCACCACCGTATGGTTTTTTCTGGGATGTGGAGGTCCTCCATCTGTGCTGCAGCTTGCTGCTGCGGCGACTCCGGGTTCGTCTCCGGTTGGGCCGACATGCCAAAGTCACCAGGCGCCCGACACGCCATGATCGCAGCGCGGAACTCTTCGACGTCATCGCAGCGTGACAATCCGAGAAGTGCCTGTCTGGCGCGTCGAGGCGATATGTTGGCGCGAACGATGGGGCGGCTCGTGCTTCGAAACTCGAGGTCGTCGTCGTCATCTTGGAGGTGCCTAAAATCAACGATGCCGAGGAGCCCGCCGAAAATATAGAGCAAGTCCCGTGGCACGAAACCAGCCGCCCCGGCGTTGTTAAAGAACATTTCAAGATGGTACCAGTGCGCTTCGCCCCCCACGCGGACGGCGTTCAGATGGCACTCTTCTGCGCGCTGCCATTCCCGGCAACGCTTGTAGGCGACGGCGGCATTGAGCCACAGTTTGTATACGTCCGCTGGTCCGTCGGGCACCCGTCCCCAGGTCATTGACGCGCCGGCCGCGTAGACCCGCGCCGCGTTCTCGAATTGACCCAGCATCTCGAGGCTCTCTCCGAATCGATTGACAACGACGAACCATCTTACGTTCGTTGGCCAGGGAGGCGTGTCGGACCAGCGTGGAATCGACATCCTCGCCAAGGCGTGATAGTGCAGATGTACCACATTGGCCCACAGTTTCTTCTCAACGTAGCGTACGAGCAACTTCTCATGAATGCCTCGGGCGACATCGTCTAACAACGGGGTCGCAGGGTCGCACAAGGCGAGGTGAAGCGCGCGATCGATTAAGAGGTCCTTTTGGCGCATGGTCAACCGCATGTCATCTTCGCCAACGGCCAGGCCCGCGTAGTGCTGGAATGTCGCGTGACCGGCGTTGGCGTTCGCGACGATCGTCACGTCGACGACTCGAGGTGTCAGCTCCCGAAACGGTACCTGTCGGAACTCCCGTGTCTCGTCCTCGTCACGTCCCGCTACAAGAGCGTGACCAGAGATGAAGGTCACGTTCGAACCGTGTTCCTCCGCGGGCGCGTCCGCCCGCCAGACGCACTCGTTGCGGCAGATGGCCAGCGTCCGATCCCGTCGGTCCGAGTCGGGCGGAAAGGCCTCGCGCTCCATTTTGCTGTCAAGATCCGGCAGCGCGAGGCCCGCGAGGCTTTGCCGCAGCGTCCCGCGGGCATCGCCTGGCTGCGGCGACGTCGGCGCACCGATGGGACGACCGGCGCTCACGCAGTCCACGCAGCGGCGTTGCGTTTTCGCCTTCCACTGCTTGGAGCTATAATGGCTGCGATCGAACGCTTCATGACAAGCCCCGCAGAGCTTCTCATCGTCGCTCATGAGAGACAGGTTTGAGGCTGCCGTCGAAGCTCGCCCATGCATAGCCATGCACTTGGGGCTGCAACAAAGCCGAAGGTGCACTGCTCTCCGGCAGGAACTGCCGCACCAAGCGCCAAGCGCCGCTCCCGCGAGACAATGGCGCTCGAGGCGTCGGTGAAGAAGCAGATGGCGGCGAAGCTCGAGGAGATGAAGCCGCAGATGGAGGCGGCCGAGGCCTGGATCGAGGCGGTCATCGGCGAACCCATGGAGGGCACCTTCGACGAGTGGCTGCGGAGCGGCGTCGTGCTCTGCAAGCTCCTCAACGGCGTCGCGCCGGGGTCCGTGAAGAAGATCGCGACGTCCGCCATGCCCTTCAAGCAGATGGAGAACATCTCGCTCTTCATCCGGGGCATCAAGAAGCTCGGCGTCCACGACAGCGACTGCTTCGACACGAACGACCTCTACAAGGGCCAGGACATCGGCAAGGTCGTCCAGTGCGTCCACAGTTTAGGCAGCGTCGTCCAGAAGCGCTGCAAGGACTACGCCGGGCCCCAGCTCGGCGTCAAGCTCGCGGACGCGAACAAGCGCGAGTTCACCGAGGACCAGCTCAAGGAGGCGCGCGCGGCCACCTCCAAGCTCAGCGCCGGGTCGTCGGCGACCATGGAGCGCAACGACGTGCTCAAGTCGGGCATCACCATGGGCAACACCTACGCCGGCGGCGCGGGCTCGTCCGAGGCGTCGAAGCTCGCGTCGGGCTCCGCGGCGACGATGGAGCGGAGCGAGGTCATCAAGTCGGGCATCACCATGGGCAACACCTACGCCGGCGGCGCCGGCTCGTCCGAGGCGTCGAAACTGGCGTCGGGCTCGGCCGCGACGATGGAGCGCACGGGCGTCGTCAAGGCCGGCATCACCTTCGGCAACGACCAGAGCGGCGACGGCTCCAACGAGATGTCGAAGATGACCATCGGCAGCGCGGGCCAGATGGAGCGCAGCGAGGTCCTCAAGACGGGCATCACCTTCGGCAACGCGTCCGCGGGCGCCGGCGCGGCGGACGCGTCCAAGGCCACGCAGGGTTCCAGCGCCACCATGGACCGCGCGGCCATGCCCCAGGACAACATCATGAAGAACGTGTCCTGAGGCGCCGCCTTTTTCCGCCCGCGGCCGTGGCCATCGCGGTCGCCGCGCGGCGCGCGCGACGTCGTAGCCTCGTCGTCGAGGCCGCAAGGACCGCTCTCATTCGTAATCGCGCTATGGAGAGCCCCTCGAGCTCGTCGCCGAGCAGCGAGCCGCCGGCCGAAGCCGCGGCAGCAGCGACGACGCCGCGAGACGACGCGCAAACGTCGCCCGACGCGCAAACGACCTCGCCCGCGGCGGCCGCGCCGGACGGCGACGCGCGCTGGGCGCGGCCAGCCCAGCGCCACTTCCTCGAGGCGACCTGCGACGCGCCGCCCCTGCGCTTCGGCCGCGGCAGCGCCGGCGGGTCGTCGTCGCGGGCGCTCTTCGGCGTGCGGGCCCAGGAGCAGGCCGTCTTCGAGCGCCTGCGGCGGAGCGCGGCCCAGGGCGAGTCGACGAGCCTCGTGCTCTGCGGCCACCGCGGCTGCGGCAAGCACGCGACGCTCGCGCGCGCGCTCGCGCGCCTCGACGCCGACGGCACTCTCCCGCGCTACGACGTCGCGGAGCTCAGCGGCCTCGTCCACGCCGAGGCCGCGACGGGCCTCCGCGAGCTCGTTAACCAGCTCGCCGCGGAGTCCGGGCGGGCCGCGGCCGCGACGTCGCGCTACGTCGACGATTTGGCGTTGGTCGTCGACGAGCTCCGGCGGCGGCGCGCGGAGCGGCGCGCGCCGCTGCTGGTGGTGCTCAGCGAGCTCGACGCCTTCGCGCTGCAGCCGCGGCAGACCCTGCTCTACACGTTACTGGACGCGATGCAGTCGCGGCTGGGGTGCGTCGTCGTCGTCGGCGTCACGACGGACCACGGCGTCCTCGAGCTCTTCGAGAAGCGCGTGCGGTCGCGGCTCCAGAACCACCACGTCTCCTTCACGCAGGCGCTCGCGTGCGACGTCGTCGCGTGTTGCAGGGCAGGAAAAGGGTGATTCAACGTCGCTTCAATGTGAGTGTTCCGCGCGCGCGCGTTTCGGACACAGCACCCACGCTTCGAGAGCGCTCCGAGAGATGATCGCTCGTCCAAAAATCAGCCGAAACGAGCGGAAAACGACCGAGATAGGAGCCTTTGAAGTTTGGAATTTTGCACCCTTTTCCTGCCCAGGCCTGCTGGGACGACCGCATGGCCGTCGACGGCGCGGCGCTCCGCGCGGCGGCCGCGGCGCCCCGGCGGCGCAAGCGGCCCCGGGACCCGGCGCCGCCGGCGCCCGATGCTGCGAGCGACGACGACGGATCTGCGGATGCGTACGCGCGGCGCCACGCGGCGAACTGGGCGGCGATCCGGACGTCCCCGCAGTTCCAGAACCGCGTCCGCGACGGCGTCGCCGCGGGCCGGAGCCTGCGCTGGTTCTCGCGCGTCATGGCGCGCGCCTGCGCGTCCCTCGCGCCGGACGCGCCGCTGCTGAGCGCGGCGACGGTCGAGGAGGCGTTCCGTTGCATGGACCCGAACTCGGGAGCTGCGTGGCGCGCGGCGGTGTCCGCGATGCCGCCGGCGGAGAAGGCCCTGCTCGTGGCCTTCCTCAAGCTCGAGCGCGTCGGGGCGCCCTACACGCTCGAGAGCGCCATCCACGTGCTCGGGCGGTTGTCGCAGGCGTCCGCCGCGGACGCGTACGAGGAGGAGGTTTTGGTCGACGCGATGGCCGCGCTCGTCGACAAGGACGTCGCCGTGCTCGCCCAGGAGCGCGGCGCGCCGCGGCGCGACACGCACGCGCTGCGCTTCGCCCACGTGCGCCTCGCCGCGGCCGTCGACGTCGACGACCTCTGGCTCGCGCTCCGCACGGACGACCTCGGCTGCCCGACGACGCTCCGCCAGTGGGCGCTGAACCACATCTAGGCCGGGTAACACACACAACGACACCCGACGCGCCTTACTTCCCCGCGTTGGCGTTCATGGGGTTCGTGAGGTCCTTGGCGAACTTGAGGAACGGGTTCGTCGTCGCCGCGGCCTCCTCGGGCTTCGCGAGCTTGACGGGGTCGTCGGGGAAGACGGCCAGGTTGTAGCCGAAGTCGAGGTTGTCCTCCTCCTTCAGGCCCGGGTAGGCGGCGAGCGTCGCGGATTTGAGGCTCTCGAGGTTGCCGTAGATGGACTGCGGCACGGACTCGGACCGCGGCACGGTCACGCAGCCCACGGGCGCCCAGTCCTCGGTGCCGCCGGGCTTGACGTAGACGCGGTACTCGGGGATGCCCGACTTCTTCGCGGCCTCGTAGGCGCCCGCCGCGCGCTCGCGCTCGACCTTGGCGGGCGACTTGACCTTCTTCTCCGTGAATTTGTTCGTCCCGAAGCCCGTCTTCTTCGCTCCGAGCGCGGACGGCGCGGCGGAGGCGCCGGGCGCCAGGAACGCCGAGGCGCCCGCGGCGCAGAGCGCGACGACGACATATGAGCACTTCATGGTCGAACCTGCGGTGAGCGCAGGTCTTCGGAGCGCGTGGCGTGTTTGGCCCGGCGCGCGAAGGCAGGGAGCGCGGCCGATGCGTTGCGCTAGCTCTCGTGTCGCTTGCAGACTTGTTTGCGCGCGGAACCCCGCGCGCGCGCGTCGTGTCGGACGCTGAGCCATGCCTCTGCGTGTATTGTCTGTGTCAGCACCGGCCAAAGCTGCGGCAACGCTGCCGATCTCAACATAGAGGCGAGCGGCACACGATGGCCGCTGTGATGCGTTGCAGGCAGCCCTTCAGACGATGAAACACCTCCTACTCGTCCTCCTCTCGCTCCGCGCCGCCGGCGACGCGATCTACCGCGTCGACTCGCGCGAGGTCTGCGTCGAGACCGGCGCGGCGCCGTTCTGCGTCGACTTCGTGCACGCCGAGCTCGAGGCGGCGGCGCGCGCCTTCTGCGAATCCACGCAAGTCTGCGTCGCCGGCGAGGCCGCGTCCCTCGCGGCGGAGGCGCGGCGCGCGCTGCTCGCGCGCGGCGACGCCGCCGAGGCCGAGCTCCGGCGCCGCTTCCGGTGCATGCTCGACCGGAACGCGACGGACGGCTGCCAGCACGGCGAAGACCAAACCCACGACTGGCTCGACAACGCCGACGGCACCGCGCGCCGGAAGATTGCCACCCGGCGGCGCGAGGCGGCGGCGCTCCTCGCGGGCGACCTGCCGCGGCCCGAGAGCTCGGAGTGCGAGGCGCCGAGCGAGGCGCACGCGGCGATCCGCGCGTGCCCGCTCGCGCGCGCCTACGCGTCCATCGACGTCACGCCGGCGGACCTGCCCATCTGGGACGTCGACGGCGGCGACGTGCCCCCGCGGGCCTGGGCGACGCTCGGGGAGCTCTTCTCCGAGGACGAGCACTACGAGCACGCGACGGCCGCGCTGCTCCGGTCCCTCGAGCTGGGCCTCGCGGCCCTGGACCCGGGCCGCGCCTGCATGGTCGACCTCCACGTCGCGACGATCGCCGGCGCCTGGGGCGAGCTCGACGCGGCCGCGCGCGTCTACGGCCGCGCGGCCGCGCGCGCGGCGGTCCTGAGCGAGGGCGCGCGGCTCGACGGCCGCGAAAACGACTTCCGGGACTACGGCGCCATGGCGACGGCGAGCCGCCTGAACGCGGCCATGCTCCTGCCGCCCATCGTCCCCCGATCGGCGGAGCTCGCGGCGGCGCGGGCCCGGCTCCGAGGAGACCTGGAGATTCTGGCCGCGGCGGACTTTTCGCCGGTGCGCGAGGACCTGTTCCTCCAGCGCATCGGCCGCACGCTCTTCTACCTCGCGCACCAGTGCGAGCCCGAGGTCGAGGAGCAGAAGTTGCTCGCGGCGCTCCTCGCGAAGGTCGCGCCGTCGCTCGTCGAAGCCTCGCCGGAGCTCGCGCGGCGGCGGCCCGCCGCGGCGACGCGCGTCGCCTTCGTCTCGGCCTACCTCTGCGACCACAGCATCGGCAAGATGCTCGCCGAGGTGCTCTTCTTTTTGAACCAGGACGCGCGGCTGCAGGTCTTCGCGCTGCACCTGGAGAACGGGCACGCCGCGCGGCCCGGCGACCACGTGCGCCAGTTCCTCGAGGCCCACCTCGGCGCGGACCGGTCGCTCGTATTGCCGGCGACCCTCGCCGGCGCGCGCGGCGCCGTCCTCGACCTGGGCGTCGACGTGCTGCTCTACCCGGACGTGGGCATGGAGATCACGAGCTACTTCCTCGCGTTCTCGCGCCTCGCGCGCGTCCAGGTCGTCTGGTGGGGCCACCCGGTGACGACGGGGCTCGCGAGCGTCGACTACTTTCTGGGATTGGACACGGAGGTCGACGGGGCTTCGGACCACTACGCGGAGCAACTGGTGCGCGCGTCGTGGGTGAACACGGCGCCGTTCCAGATCAAGGCCCTCGAGCGGCAGCCCCGGGGCGACCTGCTCGAGCGGGACCCCGGCGGCGCCTTGTATTTGATTCTGGGGCGGCTCTTCAAGGTCCACGCGCTCTTCGACGACATCTTATTGGACGTCCTCGAGGCGGACCCGACGGGCGTCGTCGCCGTCGTCTCCGAGCCGCAGCGCCAGCTCACGTCGTTGATGTTCCGGCGCCTGCGGGCGAGCGCGGGCGCCCGGAACCGCGCGCACCTCCTGGAGCGGCTGCGCGTCGTCGACTACTGGAACTACGTGAACGCGCTGTCGAACGCGCGCGTCGCGCTCGACACGTACCCCTACGGCGGCTGCCTCACGGCCCTCGACGCGCTCTCCAACGGCGTGCCCCTCGTCGTGCTCCCGGGCCCCCTGGAGCGCGGCCGCCACGCCATGTCCATCTACGGCCAGATGAACCTGACGGACTTCGTCGCGCGCGACGCGGCGGACTACGTGCGCCTCGCGGTGGCCCTCGCCACGGACGACGACGTCCACGCGCGCGCCGTCGACGAGATCCGGGCCAAGTACCCCGACGCCCACCGCGCCGGCGACGTCGCCGCGGAGTGGGCCGGCGCGTTCCTCCGCATGGACCGCGGCGCCGTCTAGGCTAAAGATGCGTTCTTCAACTTGCACGGTTGCTTAACGCGCGCGTTTCGACGCGATGGCCAGCCCCCAACCCTCCCCACGGAGTCCCACGGAGCCCCTGCCCGAGGCGCCGCCGGCGGAGGACGCGGCGCCGGCGCCGCCGAAGGTCGACGAGTCCATGATCGCCGTGGGCCCCCAGACGGCGGAGTTGAAACAACTCGACGACCTCATCCACGGCGCCCTCGAGGCGCTGCTCATCGAGGCCAAGGAGCGCGGCATCGACAAGCCGCCCTACGGGCGGGGGCCGCTGCACCTGCCCTACGACGACTACACGCGGGACGACGGGTCCGAGGAGGACGAGGAGGACGAGGACTACGACGAGGACGACGACGAGGACTTTGAGCAGGACCCGCCGTTCAAGTACGAGTACGGCTTCAACGCGCTGAGCTTCGTCGCCGACTACCTGCGGGCCCACAACCCCAACAACCCCGACAAGGACTTCGAGGAGGAGTTCAGCGGCAGCGACGAGGACAAGCCGCCCGCGACGCCGCCCGAGGAGATGGACGAGGTCACGAAGCTCCTGTCCTAAGGTCGTTGCGACGAAAGGGGTGCTTTAGCGTAGAGAGCAGAGGGAGGCGCGCGAGACACACCCGCTCACTGCC